>NW_024868409.1:0-2807 GCF_013358625.1 Macadamia integrifolia | reverse complement strand
AAAAAAAAAATTCTCTCTCCTCTGGTGGTGCATGCCGACGCATCCGGAGGTTTTCGATGACTTACGGTATATCGTCACGATCGTATTTTCGTGCTCTACAACTTTCGTGAAGAAAGTTTTCCCATATGGGATCTTTAAGTAATGGTAAAATTATGATTTTCATGATTTGTGACACAAACCCTATACAAAATCAATTTTCCTTGATTCTAACACTGTAAGGGTTGCCTCTGATACCAATTGTTAGGGATTCTTTTATCATATTAAACATATGAATAACTTTATAGTGTTTATAATACAAGAATCATCAACAAATCATAAAAGATTAATCATGGGTGTAGTCCCTAAACCCAGAACAATAAAGTATCCCATCTTAAAATACATAACCATATAGATTTACTATATCTATAATAATCAATGGGACAACCATGACATGAACCATAAATGGGAATAAAGAAGTACCATGGGACTCCCATGAAACCTCTGTCCCATGTGGTTAAACATTACTCCCATGAAGATGACAATAACGAACTACGCAAGTGGAGTCCTTCTACTAAGATCTTCTACAGCCTCTTACTCTAGGGTTTCCTCTCTTTCTGTGCACTTGCTCTTGTGAGAAAGCCGTGCTCCCAAAACCAATAAGGCATTAAGTAAAGTAATGGCTGCAGGGACCGTCAGTATTCTATTTATAATAGAATCCCTAAAACCCTATTCCACTCTCACAATGGAAAGAGCTAGGAATTTCCTAATCAGAGTGGGTCTATAATTGCTTAGGCTCAATGGATTAATTGGTATCAGTTAAGCCCACATAAAAATCCTAACAGCATATTCTATCCTTTGTTTCGTGACTAATTATTATTATTATTATTATTATTATTATTATTATTATTATTATTATTATTATTATTATTATTATTAGGAAGGTAATATGGGTAGTTATAGGAATTGAGTATAAGAAGTTGTAACTGAATGGAATTAGTGGAAATGGTGGGAAGCTGTAGGACTGTGGATTGCTAATTGTTATCCTATGTGTCTATTTATTTATCAAGAGATAATGAAAGAGGCACGATTGAATTCCTAAATTGTCTCTAAGACAGAGGCAGGCTTCCTTATCCAAGCCAGACGCAAAAACAATTATTTCCTTCTTTCTCACAAGTGACAATTGAAGGTAAAAAAAAATATATATATATACACGTGAAGTTAAAAGGATCAGGTTTCTAAATATTGGTATTAGATCAATATGATCATATGGTTATTGGCTAAGACCAATATCCATACCCGATTGATTTTGAATCAAATATCAATATTGATGTAGAAACGTAACTTTAAAACGATGTAGAAGATAATGGAAAAACAAGAACTAGTAATGCACACAAATTTACTAGGTTCGGCAAGATTGCCTACGTCTTCAGTGAAATGAAATCTTGTTTTACTATCAATGGAGAATAGGGTTATAACGCTCATCCTCACACCTGTTAGTATTGCTTGCATTACAGATAAAGCAATTTTTCCTACAAATATATAACGAAAAAAACTTAATCCAGAAAGTATAAAATTACCCTCAAATAAAAAATTCGAGCGGGGCTTCGCCCCCCTACACCCCCGTTATGCAGGGGGTCTCCTGCCCCCTTGCAAACCCCATGACTGGCTAATCGGTTAGTGTGATCACTGCCTTGCCTATTGAAGCATCTGTATCAATACTCTCTAGATTAAAATGTACCAGAATACGAGACATCGATCAATAACATATTAGATGAAGAATAAAATTCTTAAAAATATATTTGCTTTTTAAATTAAAATTGAGGTGAAAAAATCGACCGCTCTGGGTCGAAATCCGAATCCCGTGATTTAATTAAATCCCTGATGGGACTAGCTGTTGGTGGTGGCTTCCCCACTACTGCTTCCACCCGTGGGTCCCAACTGTTCTTCAAGCTGATGTGATTTGTATGACGTTATCATCTCCTCATCCCAATGTAAGATGTCTTATGTCTAGATTCTTCTTTAACAAAAAATGTGTTGATAATTAAGATCGAAGAAAAAGAAAAAAAAAAATGAGTAGGAAAGAACAAAACTATTCTTTACAATTTAAAAAATTGAAAGGGAGGTATCAACACCTAATAAATGGCTGAGACTACTTTGGCCTTCGTCGTTGACGCGGAGCCGTCGTTGCTCTTTCTCTTGTGAGTATATATCAATTTTGATATTCATAGGTAAATAGTGTAAATGACTAAGAAAAATTGAAGATTATGTGGATAAGTACATGATTCTAATTTCGATTTTTCATCTTTCCATCTTTAATTATGAACACCTTCATTAACAAAAAGAAATTTAAATTTTATCCAATTTAAGTCTTTCGGTGATTGATTTGGATTTACTCTTGAGTGCTAATAGTAAAATCAAATAGCTTTAAGGAGTTTTTTTTCTTCTTTTTTTTTAAATAAAAAGGATGAAATTTTTATTTAATTATATTGGGTTCCTACTATTATAATTTATCAAAGTTTAATACATCATTATTTGAAATAATGACACAAAATCAACCGAATGATAACATTGAGCCCCAAGATTTGCCCCAGTAGCGATATCTATGTGGATCTATTAATGTGAGATTGGTTAAAAATCGGATCAATCGATATCAATTTTGGCCAATTTGAAACTGATTCTAATCCTTTGTTTCTTGTTTTGAAGATAAAATTCATCGGCCATGAAAGAGGGTCGAGGGTTTGGTTATAGAACCATATAGTGTTGGTTCTATGGTGGCCTAGGTTGGGTGAATAAATAGGGCCTTTTTTTTTTTTTCCCCCTGTAAAGGG
>NW_024868408.1:94842-113450 GCF_013358625.1 Macadamia integrifolia | reverse complement strand
TAGACAATCTCAAAGAGATGACGAAGGTGATTCTGGACTTAAGCGAGTCAATCAATTACCTTGATACGTCCAAAGGGACGGCAGAGAATACCTAAGGTGTGGAATTGTACCTGAGCCAAAAGTGGTTTATTTTAGGATTCTTGAATTCTCAACCCCTTGTTCATACATTCATTAAATTAACAAACATTAATTCATCCAAAGTCAGTCCGCTAAATGGTAGGGGTGGATAGTGTTTGATGCCCTTGGTCCACCCAATGTCATAAGTGAGAAGTTTATACAAATGGCTTGTTGAGAATATTCCCATAAGACATTCCATGTAATAAAGTCATGCTTTCCTTGCTCTTTTCCCACAAGGTTTCCTTCCTCCTGATTTTTCTCGGGACTTCTCGGGACTTGACGTGACTCTGACGAGATTGCCCCTAAATCACATATCAGGACTTTTACCTTAAGGAGGAGGGACACCTTCTATCTGAAACCCACTTTAGGAAAGCAATTCTTTATGATAGAAATATAGTGTAAGAACATTTCTTTTCAAGACTGCAAACAAGTTCTACAAATAGCTTATGGCGCTTCTAGCTTCTTCATCTATTTTTTACATGATGCAAGCATGCGGTGGATGCAATAGGATCGACAAGGCTTCCTTGACAGGATCTATATACGCAAGGTACGTGATCCTTTTGATGTACCCATAGGTACGAGATCAAGGGGTGACTTCCTTGCCCATTACTCATAACTACACACAAGGCTAAGCAATTGGCCACGGGTTGGTGAAACCATGAGTCATTGTGTGAAAAAGTGTAATGTAAGGTAACCATCATTCGATCTCAGAATGTTGTAAAGTGCTCGGACCTCCCCAAGGGTGCTAGCACAAATATGGACATCCTCGTCGTTTGATGATGCATTCGATCTCAGAATGTTATAAAGTGTATGGACCTCCCCGAGGGTTGTGGCACAAATACAACATCCTCACCGTTTGACTATACCTTTCATTCTTATACAGGAAGCAAGTATCATTTGCTCTCAGAGAACTCTCCATGACATGCACTAACCTCCCCGAGGGTGCGGGCATGATAGGGAGTCCCTCGCCAAATGATTTCACTTCAAGCATGATCCATGATGTAGTTAGTGAATACAATTACAAACATAGGGTTAGCCAAACATGTTTTCAAAAAAATGTGGTGGAAAATGTTCTTGCATTTAAAGGTAGCATCTAGTATCGGAAGCTTAAAATTTATCCCCAGCAGAGTCGCAATTGTGTGGGTCATGGTCGGAGGAATGGACTATACATCTCCCCCCATCCTCTCTCCTCTCTCTTTCTTCACTTTCACATGAGGGGAGGGGTTCGTGTCATGGTGTGCTTTGCTTGTGGAACCCTCACTACCGTATAACTACTTGGAGATACATGGAGGCTTATTTCGTAAGAGTGTAAAATTCATCATTTAAGACGGGGGTTTTGATGATGGCCCAATTCTGGGATCGGGATCATGTAAATGGGGTTTGGAGTCACCACCTAGGGTTATGGGCCTAGGACCCAAGGTGGGCCAGATTCTTGAGAAAAGGGCTCAAAATTTGGTCTGATCCAGAGATTTAGGGAAGTGTCAGGTTACAGAGTTAGGATGGTGTTAAGCACCCAATCTACCTCGTTTAACCGGTCTTCTTGCTAGAGAACGGACATTTTCTAAAATTATTACTATTCCACATGTATGGCTAAGTTATCACACATATATACATTAATTGGATTCAAACTACTATATACACTAAAACAAGGCATATATAAAGTCTACATTATGACAAGTTGGTTGAGAAATTATAGCTAAACTTAACCCCTGTTTCAGGTCAATAGGGGTGGGCCCCTGGCTAGTACCGGTTTGGATTATCTTTCGTGTTCTCCTAGCTCAGGGGAAGATGGTCTTGACCTCCAACTTCCTTTCTTGAGAGATGTTGATTGAGATGGTATTCAGACAGAGTTCCGGCTAAGAACAGTCACTTTTGGATTTAGATTCAGACAGAGCTTCGGCTAAGGTATGCTATTTCTGGATTTGGATTCGGATAGAGCTTTGGCTAGGGAAGGCTATTTTTGGGCTTGGGATGAGGTGGCACTCTGGCAGAGCTTCGGCTAGGGAAGGCTATTTCTGGATTTGGGATGAGGTGGCACTCCGACAGAGCTTATAGTTTTTTCTGGCCAAATAGGAGAGGGGGAATCCCTTTATCTAGTGGACAAAAGGGGAGCTCTTACCTAAATTAAGGGGATTGGATTTTTATCCAATGGGTAAAGGGGGGAGTTGAGGGCAAAAATGGGTGGGGAGGACTTTCATCCAGTGGGTAAAAGGGGGGTTTTCGAAAAAACTCGAGGAGAGAAATTTTAGCCAAAAAAAGGTGGTTTTCAGAAAAGCAGAACGAGAGAAATTTTAGCCAGAAAAAGATAATTTTTGAAAAAGCTGGGGGAGAGAGAAACACTAGTCCCAGCTGCTGACGGTGACACACGAGACCAAGCCAATGTGCCTGAGGTATGGTTAGTTAAGGCAGGTAGTGCAAGTGATGTCAAGGGTGCACGACGAATGACGCACAGGTAATGACCGAGGTGGTGTGGGCATGGGCAATGGGCATGTGCATGCATGGGTGTACGGGCAATGTGCACAATATGCGGGTTAGGCTGGCATGGGTGTGTGGGTATTATGTGCACAGTACAGGTAAGGTGTGTGCAGCCATGCAGTAGGGGCACGCATGCTGTGCGGGGGGGTGCACAAGCTGTACGGTGAGGGCACGCAGGCTGTGCAGTTGGGGCGTGTAGCATACAGTAGGGGCATGCAGGCCAGGCTAGCTGGCTTGGCTTGTCGGTGTGTGTGACATGTAAGCGGTAAAAATATGATTTTCCAGGGAAGATTATAGGCAATCTGACGGTCCAATTTTGAAGTACCATATATCGTCAAAATCATATTTTCGAGCACTATCTATGGTCATCTTGACCAAATTCCTTCGTATATAAAAAGTAAAAATTAGACCACCTTCCCTCCCGCACGAGGGTTTCTAGGGTTTTAGTCCCTGAAGTGTTTCCATCTGCATCTCTGTTGGTCGAAAGTTGGAAGTTGTGTCCAATATCCATATTTCATCATAACTAGGGGAGGGTGACAAAGTTGGGTGTCTACACTATGACTCCATTATTGGGAAAGGCATCATCCATGTCTCTTTCATCTTCTATGGGGTGGGCAGCCAAATAATCAGCCATAGCTTGCCCCTTGATAGATTTTTGAGTAATGTAGGTGATGTTAAACTCTGATAGCAGAAGTAGGCAGCGGGCCATCCTTCCTGGTAGGGTTGGTTTCTCAAAGAGGTACTTGATTGGATCCATCCTGGAGATTAGACATACTAGATAATCTACCATGTAGTGTTGCACCCTTTTTTTTGCCCAAATAAGTACTGCACAAGTTTTTTCCAAAGATGTGTACCATGTCTCATATTCCAGGAACTTCTTGCTCAAGTAATATATGGTATGCTCTGCCCCCTTTTCTATCTCTTTTTATGCTTGCAATGAGCCCATAGAATATTCTCCCACTGATAAGTACAACAAAAGTGGTTCTTCTTCCATTGGTGATGTCAATACTGGCGGATTCATGAGGTATCGTTTGATCTTATCAAAAGCTTGTTGGCATTGGTCATTCCATTTCGTGGGCTGATCCTTCTTCAGCAACTTGAAAATCAGCTCGCTGATCATAGTCAACTGTGCTATGAACCTGCTGATATACTAGATGTGACCCAGAAATCCATGTATCTGCTTCTCAGTCCGAGGTGTGGGCATCTTTTGCATTGCCTTGATCTTGATAGGGTCGAGTTCAATGTCTCTTTCACTCACAAGAACCCTAACAATTTTCCTACTGCTGCCCCAAGAACACACTTCTGAGGATTCAACTTTAGTTGATACTCCTTAATCCTTTCAAAAAATCACTATAGCATGGGAATATGCCTCTGCTGATCTTTTGACTTCACTATCATGTCATCCACATAGTCTTCCACATCTTTGTTCATCATGTCATGCAATATGGCTATAGCTGTTCTTTGATAAGCGGCCCCAACTTTCTTTAGTCCAAAAGACATCACCTTATAATAGTAGGTTCCCCATGGAGTGGTGAAGGCTATCTTCCCATGATCCTCTAGGTGCATGCTCACTTGGTTGTATCCCGAGAATCCATCCATAAATGATAACAAGGCATGCCCCGCTGTGTTGTCCACTAATACATCAATGTGAGGTAATGGGAAACTATCTTTAGGGCTTACCTTGTTAAGATCTTGGAAGCCTATGTACATTCATACCTTGCCATCTTTCTTTGGCACTGGTACTATGTTAGCCAACAATTAGGGGTACTTCACCACTTGTAGAAACCCTACATTCTACTGCTTCACAACTTCTTCTCTAATCTTCTCACTCCATTTTGGCCACATTCTTCGGAGCTTGTGCTTTATCGGCTTTGCTCAGGGTAGGTCGGCAAGCGATGTTGCATAATGTCAGGGTCTAAACAAGGCATATCCTCATATTACCAAGCAAATACTTCGACAAATTCCTTTATAAAACTAATCATCTGTTCTGCTTCTTCATTGTCTAGGGGGGTACCAATTTTTACCTCTTGAAGGCATTAGTCGGTTCCTAGATTAATAATCCGGGTATCCTCTTAGATGGGTTGGGCTTTCTTTGGTTTGCATTATTTTATTAATTCTTGATACTTACTAAGATCATCATTAGAAAAAAGGAGGGGAGTCATACTCAGAATCAAAAATTTCATTCATAAAAGGAGTAATAGACTCGATATACACAAACTCTGGGCTCTCCTCAAGAGGGGAGGTTGACACGAAATCATAAACAGAAGACTCAACAACTGACTCGACTATAGACTTGATGGCTGGTTTGATGCTTTCATCAGTGGTATCTAGTTTGATTGACTCAACAGCATGAGTAAACTCAAAATTCTCACCCAATGCTAGTCCAGTTCATGAGCGGTTCAATGGCTCGATGGATGAGGAGATGTGGCAACGGGCCTCCTTCTTCTTCGAGGAAGGTTGCTATTATTTCTTCATTGGTGCAATGGTTCTTCTGAATAAGTACCTGCTTCTTCATAACTTTCTGAGAGGTGTGGATTGGTGGAGACTGCTCAGTTCTTTTTCTATAAAATCCATTTTTCGAGCCTATTGAGGGAGGCCATCTTGATGCCTCGGTTACATCTTTGACCAACCTCATAGACCTTCCCGTTGTAGTTGATTTGGGCACAGCACATGCAGACCATCATTCTTTGTGCTCTTCTTTACTTTTCATATACACTTCTTCCTCTGAAAGGATGAGGCTTGAGCTCATATAGCTCTTGGGCTCGTGTCTTTTGTAAAAAGGAGCAGATGTGATTTTTCAGGTCCATCGAAAGTCGCAAACTCCAGCCGAGTCTTATCTTCTTTTTCCATTCTCTTTTCAGAGGGACTCGAGGACTTGGTGCCTCTTTTGACTGGATTAATGTTGTAGGGTTACTAAAGGAAGACCCGTTCTCAGTTAGTGTAACTTTTACTATCATAGTCATGCAACTATCTTGATCACTTTATTTGACTAGCATTTGCTATTGCTCTACCTCATGAGTTACCTAGTCGAACTCATCTTGAAAGAACATTTCAAATCCGGATTACATCTTTGTAGCGGTTTCATCAAACCTTGGTTCAACATTTTTGCAAAAGGGAAAATTATCTCCTTCCCTTATAAAGTACCCGTTGAGAGTAGCGTAGTAAGAAGCAAATATTTTCTTGGTCATCCTTAGTACCTTTTGCCCTTTGTTGCCATTCTTGCTCTTTGGTCCGCGGGGTTAAGGAATGTACCCAAGACAACTCCTTCCTTTTGCTAACCACCGGAGTAGGTAATTTTGAAACACCCTGATGATACTTTTCAAATCCCATCCCTGGAAAGTATTCCATGTTCCTCATCATTTGATTCACTGGAAAGCTCCATTAATCGCATCCGTAGAAAGTATTCCATGTTCCTCATCATTTGATTCACTGGAGAGCTCCGTATAGCTTCATAGTTATCCAGAATCTTTTCATCTAGCATTTTCTTAGTGAGTGTTGTACAAGTTTCCTCTATTTCAAAACCACTAAGTTGAACTTCTTAGTCTTGTTCTTCTCCATTTTCGATGTTGGCTAAGGTGTTCACCACTTAAGAATCTCTGGCTACTGTAATCACCTTTTCTTCATGAATGAATTTCATTTTCTGATGGAGACTAGAGGATACCGCCTTCGCATGATGTAGCCAAGGCCTTCCCAAGAGCATGTTGAAAGATGTCAGTATATCAATGATCCGAAAATCAACATCAAACTTCACCGAACTGATCATCATAGTGATGGTGAGGATGCAAAGGATTTTCCTCTTGGTGTTGTCATATGCCCGTATGGTTTGGGTTGACAGCCTTATCTCTTCCAGATTGATGTGAATACTCTTTGTTGATCTTAAGGGTAGAACATTCAAAGCGGACCTGTTGTCAATGAGAACTTGGGGAACCACCTTATCGAGACATTCTATTGTGATGTGTAGAGCTCTGTTGTGCTGGGCTCCTTTAGGGAGTTCAGAGTCTGAGAACATCAATGACTGTACCACATAAGTTGCTCATACTATGTGCCAGAGATGCATTGGATCTATCTCAATTGGCACTTGCACATTGGTCAGAGAGTTTAAGACTACTTCATGGTGTGTGGAGGCCATCAACAATCCCCACATCAAGATATTAGCTTGGGACTTCAAGAGATGAGCCAAGACTGGATTCTCTGGTTCTTTCTTCAAGCCACTGGTTCCTGCCTTATTAGTTCTTGATTGTTCTACAGATAGGACCTTGCCCTTGTAGTCTCTTCCACTCTGAGTCTCCATCACACTAACAAGTTTCTTTACAATAATCTCTGTGGGGTAGCAATCTTCATCATCACTGTTTGTTATGGTAATTATCCCTACCATGGGACCATCTTCTTCCTTATATTCCCTCTTCATAGCTTGGGGTAGGAGGTCGAGGTCCTCCACAAATATCTAGAGCCCAGGCTCATACCTTCTTAACTATATTGGAAAGTTGTGCAACTGTTTTGTCTAACATTTTTGCACGTGTGGTATGTCCCCCAATTTTTTCAAGGACTCTCAACTGGTTAGTATCGCATTGTTCACTAATGGCTGCTTCACCTAACATTTGATCAATCTCATCAGCCTCAAGTTTGATGTCTACCAAACGATTATAGCCATAAGCCATATGTTCTGCCATAGGATTTCCGTCACCTTCAGAGGTGATCTTATATCCTTCACTATCTTCTGAATCCGATGCTAGCTCATTTCCTTCCACGTGGATCATGAGTGCTGATTGAATTACATATGTGGGATCAATCATTGGGTCATCTTCACCGAGGGTAAATACTAAATATCCTCCCAGATCTCTTAGAGAATAATATCCGAACTCATCATCTTCGTTATTATCCTAAGGCCCCTGTTAGTTATCCCAATTTGGGTACTCATCATCAACTTGAGAACTAGAATCATCTCCATCCTTGTCATCTTCACTCTCATCCTTTTCATCATCCTCTGTGTCACTCCATATGTGGATTAAGGAGGTGTACTCTTTGAATTGTTCTCCCACTGCCATTGATATTACTGCCCTAAGAAGGTCATCTGTGACTTCTTCAATGTTCTCCGGGTTGTCCTCCTAGGGTATGGTGGGTTGAATTAGAGAAGTGGGATCACCATCCTGGCCTTCTCCTAAAGCATTCACTGATCCTATTGATGAGGTCATCTTTGGGGAGTCTAGTAGCACAAGCATATCCTTCCAACTATACCGGTCCATCCATCCTTCTTTTGGGTTATACATCGAACCTTGTGAATAAGATTGGTGTGAGGGTGATGAGGGATATGAGGCGGAGTGGTATGAATGTGATGTGACATTAGAGATAGGATATTATGATGAAGATAGGGTGTGATAAGATGATGAGGTCTCTTCTCTTTGATGGTGTGGTGAAGGTTGGAGGTATGGTGGAGGTTGGTAATGTGGTGAAGATTGGAGTTATGGTGTGGTGGATTCCTCTATTGATGAGGAAGGATGAATGGTGGGAGTTTGATTTTTTGATTCTTCTTCTAATGATTCTCTTCTTTTGGGAGTCCTTATGATTTTAGCCCTTTGACTCATGACTTTCCTATAAGCACGGGCATTTATATGATTCTTTCGAGGTCGGAGTGTGATCAACTGAGTGGGGCCACTTTTTGTTGCTTCCTCACATAGTCGGGGAGTGGATTGGTATTGATATTAGGAGATTACTTGACCTTGACTTCAATAGTCTCATTGTTTACCAAGTCCTAGATTGCATGCTGGAGACCTATGCACCTTTCAGTGTTGTGCCCCTTCTGAATGTGGTAAGCACAATATTCATGATCTCTATACCAAGCTATTGGAGGGTTGCTGATTACTCTTGGAGCCACTATCCCAAAGTAATCCTTTCTTCTTTAGCTTTTCATACACTGCTGTCTCAGGCATTCCCAAATCAAAGAACTATCTTCTTGGGCAACGAGCCTTCTAAGAGGGTGCATCTGCTTCTATCATGAATGGTTGTGAAGAATTGATAGGTGAGACTGACTGTTGGACCACACCTAGCACATTGGTTTCGGGACCCTTTCCCTGTCCAACTCTAGTGTTCTTGCCTGCATCTTGGGAGGATCCTTGATTCTGGGCCTCTTTCAGAATTCTGTTTTCCACACAGGTAACGGTGGCTATCAAGGCATCAAAAGTTTATAGATATTGATAGTAAAGGACATCGTAATAAGGCTTTGATAAGTTCTCAATCAACATCTCCACGTGCTCTGCTTCTAAAGGTCGATCTGCCATCTTGTCTGCCTTATCCCTAAACCTCATCAAGAAGGTAGTGAATCCTTCTCTAAGTTATTGTCTCAATGTCTCAAGCTCTCGATGTTTCACATCCACTTCGGTGTTATATGAGTATTGCTTGGTGAAGGCTTTCACCACTATTGCCCAATTTTAGATTTAGGAAGACTCCAACTGGGTGAGCCACCTTAGTGCTGGTCCTGATAGGGTTAACATAAAGGCTTGCTCCATCTAGTTGTCTGCAAGTTGCCATGACTTGGTGATGCTAAGGAAGACTTTGAGATGAGCCTTAGGGTCCCCTGACTCCTGACTCATCAAATCTATCGGTTTGCCATTTGAACTTTTTGGGGATTCTTACCTCAGAGAAGAAACTCATTTCATCAGAATCCATTATTTGGCTTTTCAAACTCTTTCCTATTCAGAGCATATTTTCCAATTTCTCCAATTTCTCTCTAACTTATCTTTCTCTCTCCATCTTTAGAAGTTCCATTCAGACACGAGCCATAAACTCCTCTTCCTCATCTTCAATCACTACCATAGGAGGAGGGACCCTGGAATAGGTCCCCCGTTGAACATTCAGACGGGTAGGTGAAGGTCCTCTCTTACCGATTGGCCTGACTTGCTTTGGTTCTCCTGAGTCAACTCGAGAAGAATTCCCACGATGACCTGTAGGTCTATTCTAATCCAACTCTCCTGTAGCTTGTGCTGGTTCAGCCCTAGGAGGGTTTTCGAGTGCATACAATATCTAAGCTATTCCTCTCTTGACCTCAGCCATTTCTGGTTGCAAAGCCTCTATGGGGTGGACCCATGCTTGCCCGGGTGATTCAAGGTCATGTGGGTCCATATGAACTGGGTCATAGTCACTTGATGGTAGACAATCTCGAAGAGACGATTGAGGTGACACTTGACTTAATTGAGTCAATTGGTTACCCTGACATGTTCAAATGGACCACGGGGAATACTTGAGGTATGGAATTGTGTCTGAACAAAATGTGGCTGAGGTGGAATTGTGTCTGAACCAATTTTAGGGTTGGGTTACTTCAATCAGTTGTCATCTCTATTGATTAGAACTGAGAGGTCACGTCCATGATCCGTAAATCATCATAGCTGGGGGAAGGTGACAAAATTGGGTGTCTACACATTATTATACTGGGAGACAAAATGCAGTATGGTCAAGGTGGTTCCAGTACCGTGATTGTCGTATGGTTGTTGCATTCATACATTGATTATGTGCATTAGATTAGATGTAGTCATGGATTACACTTTGTGGCCGATGGTATCCTGATATCATGTACTTTGGGACTGTATTTGGAAATGGATACGCTTCGTGGCCGATGGTAATCCAGGTGTTTCGTAGTCTATACGCAACTACTTTGTATGCTAGAATAGGTATATAGTTGTGGGTTACACCTTGTGGTCGATGTATCCCAATATCGTGTACCCTGAGACTATACATGGAAATAGACCTGCTTCATGGCCAATGGTAATCCTGTTGTCACGTGATCCATACTAACTATGTCATTATGAGATGCATGTAGGATACTGTGGTTAGATGACATTCCCCATGCTACGTCCCCTTTCCAACAGGTGGTAAGGTGTTGGATAACCTAATGGTGGTATGTTTGATGAACCTTCCAAGAATGCCACACCCGCAGTATGATGTGATTATTACTGGAGGTAAGAACTTGTCTGGCATGGCCAATGGTGATCCTGATGCTATGAATGCCAAGAGGGGATTATCAGGGGCTTGCTGGGTGATCGATGGATGCATCCTGGGATTGGCAGGCTCCTAATCACGGTTAGGGCTTATATCACTGTGTAGTCAATGTGCAAGTTTCAAGACCAGGGATCTAGCCTAATGTGTCATAGTAGCATTACCTGACTTAGTTGTATTATTAGGTGGTTTAATAAGCAAATGGATTACATCATTTGCATCATGGACTATGTGTTTAATTTCTGTATTTATGTCATCATGGAATATTATATATGTGAATGTTGAACTTGGTTGTGCATGAACCCCACCCTTCATTGAGCAAGTCAAAAGCTCACCCCACTTATATGCTACTTTTTAGATGATGATGCAAGTATCATAGTGCCGTTGGGTGGTGACTCAACCTCATTGGGGCTTGACTATGGAGTAAGTGACTAGTGGATGCCAGAAGCTAAAGAGCATGATCAAGATTGTGCTTGTGACTACTATTCATACCCCACACCATAAGATGCACAACATCGTATTTTTGATATTCTAATATTGACCTGGTGATTGTATACTCATGGGTTTATTATGTATAAGTCTTGAATTATTATAATGGAATAACTTGGTTATATTTATATGATATCACTAGATGTTCCTCAATAAAAATTTATGATTCTGCTATTATACTCTAATTTTACTGCTATTGGTTTAGTTAGTGTTGTGAGATTGTGTATGTTAAGGTACTGCTATCAGAGATCCTGTTAGGTTTGTAAGACGGGTACGCATCTTACTTACACCACTAGTATTCTTAATGGTAAGTTGGGTTTACTGGAATTGGGGTGTGACAGCTTGGTATCAGAATGTGATGCTCTACCTTAACTCACAATCTTACTTGAACCTTGACTGGGAATTAGGATTAAGAAAATAAAAATCTTAAGACAACAAGTAGTAGAAATTTCACAACTAGGAGACAAGTATAGGTGTCAAAGCCATTTCATTATAATAAAGAACTTAAATATATCAACTTACACCAAACATTTCTTAAAATAAATGACAAAAAGCGGGAAATCCTAATTAAACTAGAAATCTAGGAATTCAAATGACATAAGCAAATGACAAAAAGTAAAATGCAAGCTAACACCTAGAACATCAAAACTGTGAAGGAAAGCTGGTTGTGCTGGAAAGCATAAAACGGGAAATCGTAAGACAACTATGGCAACATAAGCCACTACTATTGCTAGTCCTGCTGTTGATTTTGTCCCTGGCCTTGAGCTTGGTTCAGACACTGTGCTCCCAGCCCTGGCACAGGAATGGTAAGGTGGAAGACCATTGCCTACATTTGTGCCTTAAGGGAGGCCACTTGATTGTCCAGAAGGCAGTAGCTCCTATCCATACTCTCTATCCAATTATCCATCCTCCTCAGTAGATCGGTGGTGGTATCCAAGTGGGTCATCACGTCATTGGGTTTATAGGGCCTTGAACCTCTAGAGCCCCTAGAGGAGGAGGCAATAGAAGTCCCCAAAGTCTGAGGGTTAAGTGGTGGATCACCTCCAGTAAGAAACACATGTGGAGGGGCAATAGCATCAGCACCTCCTTGACCCTCCTGATCACCATCGTGACCACCCCCATCATCACCTCCCAGTTGGTCCTCTACCTCCATTGGCTGATCCCTCTCAGCCTCATCCTTAGTGAGCTCATCCATATTCAGCTTCATCTTCTTCAGAGAGTCTTAGTTGAAGTCCAATACATTAGTCCCCAAGCTTTCCTCATCCTCCAAGTCCACACCAAAGTGTAGGAAGACCTCAGTTAGGATCCATCCATAGCAAAGGTTTCCAACCGTGTGTGTCCCTCCCTTAGACCTTGTCACCATGGTCCACATCAAGAAGTAAGGGAGGCGAACTGATGAGCACATTTATGTGTGAAATCTTAGGTAGTAAAGCATGCATTTTTTCATATTTAGGATAGAGCTACATTGGGTTTTTCTTTATTTTTGCATGTTTTACATTTATAAGGCCTTCAGGACTATTGGGCTCCATATCTCCAATTTTGCATATAAGGAGGTCTTGTCTCTTTCCATGGCTACGAAGAGGATAAAATTCTAAGCAAGATGGATGTGTTGCATTAAAAGTACACATTTGTTCTGGCACCCATACAAGTGATTATCCTTTTCAGGCAGAAAAAGAATAATGGACTAGAAGAGAACCGAGATGCAGGCCTAGTCCTTCTGCAGTTGTCCCAGTGGTACAAGAGAATATTTCAGATGCCAACAAAGCAAGACGGACCCACCTTAGGTGCCACTCTCTCTCCTCCCTGGACGATTTTGAAGATCCTATTTTTTTGGAGATTTTGTGAAGATTTTTTCTCTCCTAATTTCCACTTAAAGATAAGAGGCATAGAAGGAAATTACAATTAAATTAGAAGATTGTCCAAATCTTGGAAAATCGTCCAAGAGAGGAGGCTGCCCAAGCTTGAAGAAAAGAAAGAAAAAAAAAGAGAAAAAAAAGGAAATAAAAGTTTTCTATTTTATCCCCCTCTCTCTCAATCTACACCAAATAGGAAACCCGTCAATCACATCCTTTTCTCCCCTATTTTCTCTCCTTTTTTCTCCTAATTCTTATTTGTTACCTCATCACACAAATTCGGCTAAGAGGTTGCACACAAAAGAGAAGAAAAAAATATATGAAAAAAAGGCATGAAATAAAAAAATCTCCCTCTTTTATATTTTATCTCTCTCTCTCCCCTATCTCTATAAATACAAACCGTCCAAGGAGGGGCGATCATTCTCCTAGGGCATCCTCTCTTTTTCTAGATTTCTTCTTCTAGGTTTTTAGTTGAGCTCTCTCTCTCTTTAGTTATTCTTCTTAGTGTTTTTTTTCTTTTTCTTTTTTTTAATTAATGTAAGTCTTTGTTTATGCTAATCAAGTTTTTATTGTTCATGCAATTCAAGTTATTGGAAGGTGTAATAATTTTAATTCTCTAGTTCAACTCTTAGATCTAGGTGACAGGACCCAAGCTTTGAAGCATTTCTGTGCAAGTGCAAGTTTTTCTTCAAGATTTGTTTTCTCCAAGCCTAGCAATTTCAAATTTGGTTCATTATAGATCTGGTTTTTAGGGCTAGTAGTATTTCAAATCTCAACCAAGTTTTCAAGTTCAAGCATTGAAGTTCAGGTAAGTAGGCTTCTTCATAAGTCTTCTCACCCCCCTCTCATTCCCTTTTCTCACTACCCATTCATTCTTAATTTAGGATTTTAATTTCTATTTTTACTTTGATGTTTTACCTTTCCCCCAAGGTCCTTGGCTAGATGCATGTGTTGGCTTTGCCCCCTCTCTAACTATGTGTAATATCCCAACTGAAAGACAGGGCTAATTTGGACTTTCACACTTTTTCACAGGTTTGTTACCTGCGATTAGCTGAGGAATTGATTTTGGTTGCAATCATGTGCTTGAAAGGTAATATGCTTGGTCATGAGGATTGGTTGGGTAGTAGTATATAGTTGTTTGGTCTATTGTCTATTATAAAATATGTATTCTTATTTGTGGACCTTATAGCATCTAACTAGCTGGTTTAGTGGTTAAGACCTGATGTCTAAACAAATCATATGAAGTGAAAAAAGAGGAATTTAAGTTGTATTTTTATTTTGGGCAATTTGTGGGCCACAATTGGAGTTGTCAGAGAAAGTTTTCAAATTTGAATTAGGAGACTTCACACAACTCATTGGAGTAAGATATCCCTCACCTTAAGGAGAGAGAGTGGTTGTATCCAACAAGGAAAGAGAAAAAGGAGGAAGAGAGAAAGCCCACGTTTGAGAGAGGACGGTGGAGATTTTATCCCAAAATCGTGGAGTGAGGGAGAGATTTTAGAAAGAAGATAATTATAGAAAAAAAAAAAGGAATTAAGGAAAATAGGGGAATCATGGATGAGATGGAGAGGGGGGACTGTTTTCTCTTCTATTGTTTCTAGAGAAGAAGATGGTTGTTTCTAGAGAAGAAGAGGGCTGCAATATTTCATTCTTACTTTTTTTTTTTTTTTTTTTTCTATTTTACAATGGAGTGCACATAATTGCTGCCTATATTAAAGAGAGAAAGAGGAACAATTTGCTACTATTGTTACTACAACCTTGTTCCCCGAAGATTTGAAAAGAACTTCAGCAAGCTTACTCAAATCTAAAGTAAGAAAAGTTAGGTTAATGCATTCAATGCTATATATATATATATATATATATATATATGGATTAACCTTCATATTTTCATAGGTACATTTTGGAAATCTGAAATCTAAATAGGGTTCTTGCTATTGGAAGAGTAAATCAATTCAATAGTTTAGAATTTGATTTTATGAAACTTATTTGGATTTCATCTAGCTATAATAGATATTTAAACTTCTGATCCCATGGTAGTAATTCTATAATTTTGGGCTAGTATTATATTATATAAAGTTTTAAATCTTTGTTAAAGGAGAGGATAATGGTATTGGTATAAAGGTATGATTATAAATCAATGACGGTCTCTTATGTATGAGAAGTTAACTGATTCAAGTAAGAAATAATTTTCCAGCTGAATCTCTAAAACATTCTCTTAAGATGATTTTGGTGTTGCAAGAATAGAGTTCTAGAAATTTTCACACAATAGTCTAAAGGGATAAAAATGTATTAAACCAAATAGGATCATGAAAGGACGGGTACTAAGGTTGATTCAGCAATCTTACTCAAGTCTAAAGTCTGAAGAGTTAGATTGGAGGTAATTGGACAATGGTAAATCAACATTTGAAATTGATCTTATCAGATGAGTGAAACCCACAGAACTTTAGTAATACTTTTTATATAAGTTGTTTTTCTTAATTTTATTTTGTATTAGAGATTATATACTAAATCAGTATTATTAGTTTTCACGTACTGTTATGAAATTTGATTTGAAATACTATGCATGTTATTTTATAAACTATAAATAAAATGGAACATTATGGGATTGCCACCCTTCCAATAGGGGGTCATGTGTTGAGATGGAATTGTTAAGCCCAGGAGTGAGGCAAAAGCGTGATGTTAAGGACATTGTCCGGTGCCGTGAGCCAAGAGCTTTCCGCTCACTATTCCATTGTGGTTGGGTATATAGACCGGGGGGTGAGGCAAGAGTGTGACATTAGGGCACATGGTTTCCCCTCCATAGGAGCCCGTTACCGGATCCGAGAGCCAAGAGCCTGAGTCTCATCCCAGTGGTTACGATGTATGATTTTAACTATAATTTTAGCAATGCCACTCTTTGAATCCTACTAGAATTGTTAAATGGAAATCGATTTTGCGAATAATTGAGGTCATGACATATGTAATGGAGTTTGCTATATTTTTCAGGTTTACTCAATTTATGTGTTGATATACCACCATTTCTGAAAGCATCTATTTACCTATATTGTATGTTTTGTTCCTTTCATTCACTAAGCTTTCCCAATCTTACCCTTTTTTTTTTTTACTTTCCAAATGTAGGGAATCAAGAACTTTGCTATTGTGATGAGCGCACTGGGGATACTAGAGGAGATGATGCCAAGCTTTGGAATAATTGATGCTTTATTGGATATTAGTTATGCATTTATTAGAATAGATTTATTTATGTGGGATTTAGATTTCTATCACTGGGAGTGTTTTAAGGTTTAAGTAGATGGATGTAACAAAACTTATCTTATCTTTTATTTGTGGTGTCACAAACACCTTTAGACTTTGGATTATTTGAGTTTATTTACTTAGATAATGATTATACTCTAATTAAGACTTCCGCTGTATTTCATGATGAGTACATTGAGGTTTATTGGTATTTTAGTATTTTGGTTCAGTTTCAGTTCATAATTCTAAAATTGAATGATTTTAGGGATTTTTAACAACCCTTCCCCCTAGGATGGTTTTGGGGTGTTACAAGGTGGTATCAGAGCAAGATCTTAGAGTATACTATGAGCTAGAAACTGATGACAAAGGACTTTGAACATACAGATACTACACCTAGGATTAAACTATTATTCTAGGGTGGTTTATCTTGGTTTCCATTTATTAGATTTCGTGGATGTGATATATTACTTTTGATCTAAAGTGTACCTATTATTGGCAGGTACAAATGGATCCCCACAGAAGACTTCCACTTCCTCCTCCACCAGCAACTGAGGATGCCCTACCACTAGCACCAGCAGCAGCTAAGGGTATTCCCGCACCACCTCCACCACCACTAGTTGAGGATGCTCCATCACCACCACCTACAGTAGTTGGGATTACTCAACAAGATTTCATGGGATCATTTATTGCATTTATGAACTTTATGTAGCAATAGACTGCATCTGGTGGTATCCAACCGCAACTAGGATAGTATGCACAACACCAGGCTATAGCTGGGGACAACCAACCATAGCAAGAACAACATGCCCCATATAAAGATGATAATGGCAGGGTCAGGGAAAGGTTCAAAAATCTTGGGCCACTTGTTTTTAAGGGGGTTGGGACAAACCCTTTGTCGCCTTCAGTGTGGATAGAAGAGATGGAGAAAATATTTGATGTCTTGGAGTGAACAGATCGCTAGAGGGTCACTTGTGCCACTTTCATGCTGCATGGAGAGGTCAACATGTGGTGGAAGACCTCCAAACAGATCTTGATAGCCGAAGACTTGATGATTACACTGGCAAGATTTATAAATGCTTTCTACAAGAACTACTCCATAAAAGCATGAGGGAGAGAAAAGAAGTAGAATTTTTAGAATTAACTCAGGGGTCTGACTCAATGATGGATTACAAAAGGAAATATGAGGAATTGGTATAGTTTACACTAGACCACATTAAATCTAATGCCAAAAAAGCTAAAAAATTTGAGAGGGGATTGAAGTCCCAACTGAGGGCAGGGATCACAATATTGAAGCTGGGGTCTTATATAGAGGTGTTGCAATGGGCATTGATCTTAGAGGAGAGCCTGAGAGACACTTCACAGAGTAACTCTAACAAAGTGCAAGGGAAGAGGGCCATGGATAGTCATCACTCTAGGGAAGATAGACCTCTTAAGCATCAAAGAACTCATCATGAGCAAATTGCACAGGTTCCTTGCCATATTTGTGGTAGATATCATAATGGGTCGTGTAGGCAGTTTTTTGAGAACTGCTTTAGAGGGATGTAATATCCCAACCTAAAAGACAAGGCTAATTTGTACTTTCACACTTTTTCACAGGTTTGCTACCTATGACTAGCTAAGGAATTGATTTTGGCTGCAATCAAGTGCACGAAAGGTAATATACTTGGTCATAAGGATTGGTTGGGTAGTAGTATATAGCTGTTTGGTCTATTGTCTATTATAAAATATGTATTCTTATTTGTGGACCTTATAACATCTAACTAGCTAGTCTAGTGGTTAAGACCTGATGTCTAAATAGGGAGGTTAAGGGTACAAATCCTACGAAGTGAAAAAAGAGGAATTTAAGTTGCATTTTTGTTTTGGGCAATTTGTGGAGCCCACTTGGAATTGTGAGAGAAATTTTACAAATTTGAATTAGGAGACTTCACATGATTCATTGGAGTAAGGTATCCCTCACCTTAAGGAGAGGGAGTGGTTGTATCCAACAAGGAAAGAGAAAAGGAGGGAGAGAGAAAGCCCACGTTTGAGAGAGGACGGTTGAGATTCATATTCAAATAAATAGGGATTTAAAGAGGGAGGCAGTTATTCAAATAAATAAGAATTTAAAGAGGGAGATAAATAGGCATTTAAAGAGGGTGGTAGTTATTCAAATAAATAAGGATTTAAATAAGGAGATAAATAAATAGGCATTTAAAGAGGGTGGTAGTTATTCAAATAAATAGGATTTAAAGAGGGAGATAAATAGGGATTTAAAGAGGGTGGTAGTTATCCCAAAATCGTGGAGTGAGGGAGAGATTTTAGAAAGAAGATAATTATAGAAAAAAAAGGAATTATGGAAATTAGGAGAACCATAGATGAGATGGAGATGGGGGCTGTTTTCTCTTCTATTGTTTCTAGAGAAGAAGTGGGCTGCAATACTTCGTTCTTCTTTTTTTTGTTTTTTTTTTTTTCTATTTT
>NW_024868408.1:70727-94822 GCF_013358625.1 Macadamia integrifolia | reverse complement strand
ATGACGTTAAGGACATTGTTAGATTTCGTGAGCCAAGAGATTTCTGCTCACTCTTCCATTGTGGTTAGGTATGTGGACCGGGGGGTGAGGCAAGAGTGTGACGTTACGGAATGTAGTTTCCCCTCCATAGGAGCCCATTACCGAATCCGAGAGCCAAGAGCCTGAGTCTCATCCTAGTGGTTGTGATGTATGATTTTAACTCTAATTTTAGTAGTGCCACTCTTTGAATCCTACTAGAATTGTTAAATGGAAATCGATTTTGTGAATAATTGAGGTCATGACATATGTAATGGAGTTTGCTATATTTTTCAGATTTACTCAATTTATGTGTTGATATACCATCGTTTCTAAAGGCATTTGTTTACCGATATTGTATGTTCTGTTCCTTTCATTCACTAAGCTTTCCCAATCTTTCCCCTTTTTTTTTTTACTTTCCAGATGTAGAGAATCAAGAACCTAGCTATTGATGCTTTATTGGATATTAGGTATGAACTTATTAGAACAGATTTATTTACCTTGGATTTAGATTTCTATCATTGAAAGTGTTTTAAAATTTAAGTAGATGGAGGTAATAAAGCTTATCTTATCTTACTTTTAATTGTGGTGTCACAAACACCTTTAGACTTTGGATTATTTGATTTTATTTACTTAGTTAATTATTATACTCTAATTAAGAGTTTCACTGTATTTCATGATGAGTACATTGAGGTTTATTGGTATTTTAGTATTTTAGTTCAGTTTTAGTTCATACTTCTAAAACTGAACGATCTTAGGGATTTTGACAACCTTTACCCCTAGGGCGGCTTTGGGGTGTTACACTATGAAACCATCCTTTTACTTTTCTTATTTATATTGCATCCCTTCCTCTAAATCTAAGTAAAAAAGCTCTTGTAAGAGTACTCTCTGGTCAAGTAGGGAAGCTCGAATTATTTATGGTGCATCCCTCGGGCTAAGTAGAGATACCTACTTGCGTGCCTCTCTCTAGCTTTATTCCCCTTTTTATTTTCTTTATTTCATTTTAGCACTTTTCTTTTACGTTTATTTTTGTGATTTGAGTATTTAAATTCCTAGATGGCAAATGGTTAGGTTTTTAATTGCAATTCCAATTTCCCTAGTTGTGTTGGTTAGGACATTTTTAGATTCATTTGTTTAGTGTGGTAGTTAGAAGTATATCACCATAATTGATCAGTGCACTTTCGCATTACTAGAAGAAGCCTAAAATAAAGTGGTTGCTCTCCTTGTGTTCGACTCATTAGCTACATTGATCCATACGCTTATGGTTATATTTAAATCTCAAACACGAACCGGCAGCCCCATGTAGACACAATAAGTGACATAAGCATGCAAAATAGACACCTCATCAAAGTGGCCACTGGTGGGGAGGACATTCAGTTGAATGACTCGACACACAACTTTTGGCATAGCCCGATAATTGCTAGTTAGGTGCCATCCAGAAGCCTCCCTTGTGAACATGTTGTCCATCACCGACTGGACATCAGAGTTCTGGAACTCATAAGATAGAGTCCCAAGAGGACAGTAGGCCAGCTCTCCCCCATTGGAGATCATCAGCATGTTGGCCAACTCGGCCATACCAAAGGAGATCTCGACCCCCTTCACCCTTAAAGTGATCCTCATCTCCTCAGTGCCGCGGTTCTCACATCACAGGTTGCAGTACAAGTGCCTCACAAGCCATAGGTCATATTTTGTGTTTGACTTTAAGATATGGTACCACCCTAGGGCTTTAAAGCGTTGATGGAGGTGAAACCATCAAAAGTTCCTTGTCCTCACATACTTCCCTGAATCGACATTCCTGTACTCAAACTTCTCCCAATGATCTTGCTTCCCTATAGAGCGAACCAGTGATCATACTATTCCTCAGTGGCAATAGCCAGGTGTTGTTGGGTGACAGCATAGCAGGGACAAACATGGCAACTAGACATAGTTGCAACAAAGAGGATTCCTAAGTTTGGAAGAACAAAATGTAGGTTAGGAGAGAATACACAAAACCAGAAAAATATCAAAACCTAGCTTTGATTGGAAGAAGAACTCACCACGGATGCATAGGTGATGGCAATGAGTCACGAAATTGCTAGTGAAAGGTGGGGAATGGTTGGGAAAACCTCCTCTAGCCGTTTCTCCTCCTTCTCCACAGTAGAAAATAGGGTTTTGTCAAAAGAGAATGAAACCTAAGCCTATTTATAGCATTTTTGGGTCGACTGAAAACACCCCACTTGGATCCAGTGAATGTTTCCGATGAGAAATTTTTTCAAAATAGCTCTCTGTTACCCTCATCAAAAACACTCCTATTGAATCTGGTGAAAATGTTCTGTTTCCGGTGACTTTTTGTGCCTATTTTCGATGAGCATTTTTGGGAATAAATATTTTTTTTATATAGTATTTTATTTTATAATATTTGCTTCCTTGCTTGGGAGATTGCCTCCCTAATATGTGTGTGATTAGATTCCAATACCATGTGGAACCCACCTATGCATGCTTTAATCTTAAAATACTCCTTCTGTACGCATGCGCGACCCACTATGGATGTTAACCTTAACATGTTTGCTACCTATGTATATGTGACTAATTAAGACTCCTCAACAGGAATCATATCGTGTAGGAATACCCTATCCCACTCCAATGCGTCACCTCCCGCTTCCCCTACGTAGAGCCGAGGTAGACAGTGCAGTGTGCCACTGGCTCTACTTATTCTCATAGCACAAGATGTTGCCAACATATTGGCAAACATAATGCGTGAGGTGGAAGAGAGGCAAACTCAGTTCATGGCTAGGATTGATACCGGATCCAGGCTTCTATTGAGGCCAGGAATGCACCTCCTGCACCCCCTACTCCACTGGCACTAGCCTCAGTGCCAGTTGGCTCAGCCACCCTTCAGACATCTGATGGGATTCAAGGGTAAGTGCACGAAAATGTACAAGGACAAGTACAGGGGTAATTCCATGGACAAGTACCTGGACAAGTGCAAGGGCAAGCCCAAGTGCACGTAGAAGGTTGGACTAACCTAATCAAAATGATGGAGAAGTTCCAAAGGCTGAGGCCCCCATACTTCTCCAATGTTAACTATGATTAGTTGCTTCCCTTCAGATGGATTGGGGGTATGGAGAAAGTCTTTAAGTTGATGGGCTGCAATGAGGAGTAGAAAATACTATGTGCTGACTACCAATTGCAAAATGAAGATGATGCTTAGTGGAAGGGAGCCCATTATGAGGGTAACCAACCCAACTCCCACTTAGAAAGACTTTAAGGAGACCTTCTTTGGGAACTACTTCCCCGAGAGCTTTTGGGATAAGAGGGAGAGTGAGTTCTCCAATTTGGTTTAAGGGTCCCGATCGGTGCTAGAGTACCAACAGAGGTACAAGGAGCTATACTACTTGACTCTGGAGCACATTCATAATGATAAGGCCAAGGCCAAGAAGTTTGAGAAGGGGTTGAGGCCAAACATCAGTTCTAGTATGGTTGGGTTGAAGCTACAGACATATGCTGAAGTGGTCTAAGTAGCCAAGTCCATTGAAAATCGGCACTGGGATAATTTCTCGGCCCAAGAAGGAATTGGGAAGAGGCCCATGGTGTCCTTTGATTCTAGGGGATCCAACAAGCTCTCAAGAGGCCCTTATATCAACCCAACTCTAGTCCAATCAAGAAGGCTAGAAGTAAATCGAGCCTCCTAGTCCTCCCACTCTAGTGGTATGTCTCAATCTGTGGGTTCAAACTCTTGGTGCTTTCATATTGATCAGCCAGGTCACCTAGCCCAGACATGCCCCCACCAGAGGCCAAGTGATACACCTTAAACCTACCACCTAGGCCCCAATAGACTCATGCAGCCAATCAACCAGCACGACCATCACAGGGCTAGAGACCACAAGGAAGGGTGTTTGCTATTACCACAGAAGATGCAGAAGCTACACTAGATGTGGTGACATGTACATTATTAATATCATTTTTACCTACATATATGTTATTTGACTCAGGAGCATCCCATTCATTTGTGTCACTGACATTTGTGAAGAAGATGAAAAATCCACCCAAGAGTTGTCCAAGTTAAATGCACACCTGATCGAGTTGGATACGACTGATTTTAATGCGATTCTAGGGATGGACTGGTTGTTTACTTATAGAGCTAGCATGATAGGCATAGAGAAGGTGATGGTATTCATACCCGTGATGAGGGAGAATTTACCTTTGTAGGGGATAAGCCAAAAAAACATAAGAAGATTATTGTGTCAGCACTTTAGATGAAGAAGCTACTAGACCAACGGTATCAAGGCTACTTGGCATCTATGATAGATACTTAGATAGAGGTCAGACCATTGATTGAATTGGATGTGGTAAGGGAATTTCCCGATGTATTTCTGGATGACTTGATAGATTGCCCCCAGACCGAGAGACATAATTTGTTATAGACCTACTCCCCGACTCGGCACCAGTGTCAAAAGCCCCTTACTACATAGCCCCCAGAGAACTGAAGGAATTACAGGTGCAGCTCCAAGACCTTCTGAAGAAGGGATTCATTAGACCTAGTGTATCCCCATAGGGAGCACTAGTATTGTTCGTCAAGAAAAAGGACAGAAGTATAAGGTTGTGCATTGATTATCGGGAGCTTAACAATCTAATCATAAAAAACCGATATCCTTTGCCAATGATTGATGATCTGTTTGATCAACTACAAGGTGCTAAGGTATTTTCCAAGATTGACCTTAGATCGAACTACCACTAGCTCAGAATTAAAGATAGTGATGTCAGCAAAAAAACTTTTAAATCTCGGTACATACATTACGAGTACTTGGTGATGCCATTTGGATTGACCAATGCATCGGCTGCATTCATGGAATTAATGAACAGGATATTTCAGGATATGTTAGACAAGTTTGTGATTGTATTCATTGATGACATCTTGGTATACTCTAAGAGTGCATGTATTCATTGATGACATCTTGGTATACTCCAAGAGTGCAGAGGAACTTGCTGTTCACCTGAGGTTAGTATTGCAACGTCTGAGAGAGAAGCAACTCAATGCCAAATTCAGCAAGTGTGAGTTCTAGATTTCACAAGTGGCATTCCTAGGCCACATTGTCTTAGATAAGGGTATAGAGGTTGACCCAGGCAAGGTGAAGGTAGTTCTAGAGTGGGATACCCCCAAGAATGTGGTAAACATTCGTAGCTTTTTGGGATTGGCCAGATACTACAGGAGGTTTATTAAGAATTTCTCTAGCATTTCTACACCGATGACCCGACTCACATGTAAGAGTGTGAAATTTGAGTGGTTTGATGCTTGTGAGAAGAGTTTTAAGAAGCTAAGGCAAAGGTTGGAATCAGCTCTGATTTTGACTATTTCGACTGGTACCAATGTTATGGTTGTGTATAGTGATGCCTACAAGCTGGGATTGGGTTGTGTGTTGATACAACATTGGAAGATCATTGCCTATGCATCCCTCCAGTTGAAGGACTATGAGAAGAACTACCCCATCCATGACTTGGAATTGACAGCGGTAATTTTGCTTGGAAAATTTGGAGGCATTACTTGTATGGTGAGAAGAGTGAGATATACAATGACCACAAGAGCCTCAAGTATTTCTTCACCCAAAAGAAGCTTAACATGAGATAGAGGCGTTGGCTGGAATTGATGAAGGATTATAACTGTACTATCCACTACCACCCAGGGAAGGCCAATGTGGTAGCCGATGAACTTAGTTAGAAATCTCAGTCATTGACTCTTGCATCCTTGACTACCAATAAGCATCTCCTAAAAGAGGCCATAAAACTGGATTTGGAACTATTGGCGGAAGGTGTCACCTTGTCACTATCGGCATTGGTGGTACAACCCAATCTAATGCATAGATTCACTACAGCTCAGAGTACTGATGCATAATTATAGAAATTAATAGCTAATTGTATGGAGGAAAACCAGAAGGACCCAGAATTCTCCATAACTGAAGGGGGAATTCTTAAGTTCAAAAGAAGGTTATGTGTGCCTAGTGATGGTGACTTCAGAGATACTATTCTGAAGGAGGCACACAGCTCTCTATACTCAATTCACCCTAGCAACACTAAGATGTATAAAGACCTAAAGTGTTCCTACTAGTGGAAGGGAATGAAAAATGATGTGGCCATACATGTGGCAAAGTACCTCACATGCCAGCAGGTCAAGGCTGAAGGACAAAAGCCCCATGGTTTACTACAGTCACTACCTATTTTGGAGTGGAAATGGGAGAATATTACCATGGAATTGGTCATAGGGTTACCCCACACCAGCAAGGGTATGGATGCCATTTGGGCAGTTGTGGACTGCTTGACAAAGGCATCTCAATTCATCCCAATTAAGGTCACTTTCTCTATGGACAAGTTGGCCAAACTGTATATTGACAACATCATCTAGCTGCATAGTGTACCCGTAGCATCATCTTCAATCGAGATCCCAGATTCACTTCCAAGTTCAGGGCATGTGTGCAGAAGGCTATAGGCACACAACTAAATTTCAGCATGGCATTTCCCCCACAGACAGATGGATAGTAGGAGAGGACCATCCAGACCTTGGAGGACCTACTTCGAGCATGTGTGTAATAACCTATAGTGATTTGTATGTGTTTAATATTATTTTATTATGTCTTATAATTGGGTCTTCATGAGGCAGTGTACTGACCTAGCTAATGGGTCCAATTTGGTACCTGGACCGAACTGTGAGTAATGGTTTTGTATTGAAAATTTAAATAGTTCAATTATGTAAGGATGGTTCAGTTTTATATTGTTCAAGTGTTTTGGTTCAACCATATTATAATGTTAAATTAGATCTTATGTTGGGTTGGGTTCATTAATGACCCAACCAGACCATAATTCAACCATGGTTAATATTTATCTATTAGGTAATTCAGATAATGGGATTATTTGGGTGGCAGCCCATGATTGGGTTAAATGGCAAAACCTAAGCTTGCCACCTAAGTACTTGGCATGCGAAAGGTTGTTTGTATTACAGTCACATAGTGGCATATGGGTTAGGAAAAAAAAATGAAAAGGTAAAACAAAAAGAAGAAAATCACCTTTCTTTGTTACATCTTAGTTTTTTAGCAAGAGGAAGAGAGAGAACGATAGAGAGGAAGAGAGAAATAAGAGAAGGAAATGGGAAGAATGCTACTGAAATTGAATAGGACACTGAAGATTTGAGAAGATGCATGCAAAGAGTTTTGAAGAAGGTGCAAGAGTAAACAAGGAATTCAGCAAGGTAGGAATTTTTCTTATTTTTTCTACTTATTCTAGGTATGCTTCAGGTTTAGAAACAGATTGATGTTGTAATATCAATTTCCATGAAGGATTGTATTTCCTACCACTATAGTTACCACTATAATTGGAGATTAAATAAAAAAAATATAGTTCTTAATTCAAGTTCAGTTTGGGAGAGAAGGGGTTTTCTTCAAAATTGGCAAAGGTGAGTGTCACACCCCACTTCCAATAGACCCAACTTACCATATAGGAATACCAATGGTGTGATTAAGATACTTACCCATCTTAAGAACCTACCAAGATCTTTGATAGTAGTACCTTAACGATTCACAATCTCACAACACAACCAAATAATAGCAGCGAAATCAGAGTATAATAACAGAATCATAAATAAAACAGGGAACATCTAGTGATACTGTAAATTTTCATATTTCCATAACTAGTTTATCTATTTACAAATTTCCAAGACTTATAAAATTAAATTCAAAGTATAGTATACACAAATCTGTATCAGAATAACAAAATACGCCAAACACCTCATGGTGTTATGTAAGCACATATATCTCAAGCACAATCCTGGTCATGCTTTCCTACTTCTAGCATCCACCAATCACTTACTCCATACTCGAGTCCAAAGGAAAGAGGATCACAAGCCATAGGCACAATCGTACCTGCATGCTGCATCATCATCTAAAAGGGGGCATATACGTGGGATGAGTTTTCCAACTTGCTCAGTGAGGGGTGGGGTTCATACACAACCAACCAAAGGTAATCACATAAATAATTCATGATATACAATTATAGGAATTAAACACATAGTCCATAATGCTTGTGATGCAATTGATTTTTTTTATTATCCACCTAACAATACAACTCAATCTAGTAAATGCTACTATAGCACATTAGGCTATATCCCTCGTCTCGGAACTGCCATCAACTACACAGTGAGAAAAACCCTAGCCATGATTAGGAGCCTATCGGTCCTGATATGCATCCATTGGTCACCCAATAAACCCCTGAAAACCCCCTCCTAGCAGTTATGGCACCGGCATATCCATCGGCTATGCCAACACAAGTTCTAGCCTCCTGTAACAATCACATCATACTGAGGATGTGGCATTTTGCGAAGGTTTGTCGATCATACTGTAGACACCCAATTTTGTCACCCTCCTCCGGCTATGATGAAATACGGATCTTGGACATAACTTCTGACTTCTGATCAATAGAGATGACGATTGACTAAGAAAACCTGAAAACATCCCCTACCTAAAAACTCCTGGAAACCCTTGCGTAGGAGAGAAGAGGGTCCAATTTTGACTTTTTATATACAAAGGAATCTAGTAAAGATGACCATATGGATGGATAGTATTCAGAAAAATGATTCTGATGATATATCACAGGCCAAAATCGGATCAGCGGATCTCTCACAATCGTCCTCAAAAAATTACATTTACCCGTATGTATGCTGTGCACACTGGCAAGCCTACTGGAAACCTGAAAAAATTCCCCACCTACCCAAATACCCCAAATTCATCCCCTACCTAAAAAACCTTGGAAACCCCTACGCTGGAGAGAAGAGGGTCCAATTTTGACATTTTATACACAAAGGAATCTAGTCATGATGACCGTACGGACGGATAGTACTCGAAAATACTATTCTGACGATATACGGCACGCCAAAATTGTCACTAAAATATTCCACCAGAAAATTCGACCGACGATATATGGATCTCCCATAATTGTCACCAAAAAATTCTATGTTTGCGTTCATGTTGCGTGTGCTGGCTAGCAAGCCATCTCACACACATGCTACGTGCACTGGCTAGCAGGCCAACCCACACACATGCTGAGTACTCTGGCCAGTAGGCCAGCTTGCATGCATGCTACGCGCGCTGGCCTTCTAGCCAGTAGCCCCACGCATAGCCCTATTGTGCACGCCCCTACCTACTGCTGCTCGCGTCCCCCCTACTGCTACACGCTCCCTTGCCTGCTGTTGTGCGTGCCCCCACCTATTGCTTCTTGAGCCCCTGCCTGCTGCTGCTCATGCCCTCGCCTAATATTACATGGGCCCTCACCTGCTACTGTGCGTGCCCCTACTTACTACTGCTCGTGCCCCTGCCTACTACTACTCACGCCCCTGCCTATTGCTACTCGTGCCCCCACCTACTACTGCGCATGCCCTTTGCTCTATCCCTCGCACACACACTGGCTAGCCCGTGCATTGTGCCTGCCCAGCCTATGCACCTTGCCTACCCGCTCTTTCTTCCATACCGATTATGCCCTGTGCACATCAACCCAACCTTGTGTGCTACTGTCAATGGTTGGGATTTGTGTTCCACTAGCCCAGCAGGTGAAGAGATTTCCTCTTCACCCACTTTTACGTATGCACTACTCCGCTAGTGTACCCTATGCCGTAACCTCCTATTAGTCTAAAAACCCCCTTTTTGCCTATTGGTTAAGAATTCTCTCTCCTCCCATTAGTCCAAAAATCCACATTTTACCCATTGGTTAAAAATTCTCTCTTCTCCTTATTGGCCTGAAAATCCTATAAATACCCCTCTTTGGATTTTACACACTAACACCAACACCACAACCACCCTTAGAGAGTGAAGCTTTGTCCCCTTTCCTCTTCCCCTCCCCCTTTGAGTTTCTTTAGCTCTTCGGAGCGATCTTCATCAAGATCCGAAATCTTGTTCAGATCTTTGAAATGTTCTTCAGGACTTTGAAGATCTTCAATCCAAGTTCTTAGTCCAATCCATTTTTTGCCAAAAATAATATGTTCTTAGCCTCCCTTATATAAGTGTTCTTGGTTTTTGCCAGAAGTAGAAATCCTACCCCCCCTGAGGTTCTTCGGGTCTACGAAGAGATCTTTGTCAAGATCCAGAGTTCTGTTTGGATCTTCAAAGTGTTCTTCGGGGCTTTGGGGATCTTCAATCCATTTTTAGGTCAATCCATTTCTTTCCAAAAATAGTGGTTCCCAGAAGAAGCTCTACCTGAGTGCCCCTAGAATTTTTCCAGAAATAACCTTCCCTAGCCGAAGCCCTATCCGAATCCAAATCTAGAAATAGAATTCCCTAGCTGAAGTCCTATCCGAACCCAAATCCGAAAGTAACCGTTCCTAGCTAAAACTCTGTCCGAATATCATCACAGTCAACATCTCTCGAGAGAGGAAGTTGGATGTCAAGACCATCTTTCCCTGAGCCAAGAGAATCCAAAAGACCATCTGAGCCGGTAGTAATCAGGGGCCCACCCCTCTTAACCTGAAACAGGGGTTAAGTTCAAGTATAGTTTCTCAACCGAATCATCATCATTTAGCCTTAAATTGACTATACTTTAGTGTATATTAGTTATTTAAATTCAAATGTATATATGTGTGATAACTTAGCCATGCATGCAGAATAGGAATAATTATGGAAAATGTTCATTCTTAAGCATCTAGTAGGAAGACCAGTTAAACTGGGCAAATTGAGTGCCTAACACCTTCCCAACTCTGTAACCTGGCAATTATCCTAAATCTCTGAACCAGACCAATTATCGGGCCTTTTTCTCAAGAATCGGGCCCACCCCAGGGTCCTAGGCCCATAACCCTAGGTGGCAACTCTAAATCCCATTTACATGATCCCAATCCCCATATTGGCCATCATCAAACCTCCTTCTCAAATGACTAATTTTACACTCTTACAAAATAAGTCTCCACATATCTCCAAGTAGCGATACAATAGTGCGGGGCCCACAGGGTAAGCACACATGACACACCCCTCCCTCATGAAAGAGAAAGAGAGGAGAGAGGATGAAATCAATGCCAGCATTTTTCCCCCACAGGGGAGGAACACATGCGATACTAGATACTACCTTCAAATGCAGGAACATTTTCCACCACATTTGTTTGAAAATGTGTTTGGGTAACCCCATGATTATAATTGTGGTCACTAACCACATCATGCATCATGCTCGAAGTGAAATCACTTGCCGAGGGACTCCCTGTCATGCCCACACCCTTGGGGAGGTCAACTATGTCATGGAGGGTACTCTGAGAGCAAATGATACCCGCCTCCTATACAAGAGTGTGGGGTATTATTAAACAGCGAGGATGTTCGTAATTGTGCTAGCACCCTCAGGGAGGTCCATGCACTCTATGACATTTTAAGATTGGATAATGGCATTCCCAGATTACACTTTTGCACACAATCACTCACGGTTCCACCACCCCATGGCTAGTTGCTTAACCTCGTGTGTGTCACGAGTAATGGGCAAGGAAGTCACCCCTTGATCTCGTACCTCTAGGTATATCAAAAGGATCATGTACCTTACATATATAGATCCTGTCAAGGAAGCCTTGTCAGTCCTATTGCATCCACTACATACTTGCATCATGTAGGAAATAGACGAAGAACATTAGGAATGCCACAAGCTAATCTGTAGAATTTGTTTATGGTCTTGAAAAGGAATTTCCTATAATATATTATAATCATAAAGAAATTCTCTCCTAAGTGGGTTTCGGATAAAAGGTGTCATTCCTCTTAGAAATGAAATATGGATGATTTGGCATACGCAATCCAGACTGACTTTTGTCAAAGTTCCGTAAAATGCCAAATTACCTAAAAGACTTGAGGAAACTAGGAGGAAGGTCATCTAGTGGGTTAAGAGAAAGGAAAGCATGACTTTATTGACAAAGAATGTATTAATAGGGATATTCCAGTGAAGCCATTTGTATGAATCTCCCGCTAATGGTATTGAGTGGACTAGAGGCATCGACACCTACCCAGTCCCTATCATTAAGCAGACTAACTTTGGATGGATTAGTGGTTGTTAATCTAATGAATGTGTGAACAAGGGGTTGGGAATTCAAGAATCCTAAAATAAACCGCTTTTGGTTCAGGCACAATTCTACACCTCAAGTATTCTCCGCGGTCCCTTTGGACACGTTGGGGTAATCGGTTGACTTGCCTAAGTCCAATATTACCTTCATCATCTCCTTGAGATTGTCTACCACTGAGTGATTGCAGTCCAAGTTAACATGCATCCTCACAACCCTGAATCACTTGAGCAAGCATGGGCCCATCATGTAGAGACCTTGTAGACAGAAATAGCTAAAGTCAAGAGAGGGATAGCTCAAATATTACATGTACTTCAGAACCCTCCCAGAGCTAATCCTAGGACTGAGTTGTCACCGGCTATAGGAGATTTGGAATAGAATGGAGCCATAGGTTATTGTGGGAACTCTTCACGAGTTGACTCAGGAGGGACGGAGCAAGTTAGGCAAACCGGTCAGAGAGGAGCCTCACCTACTTGTCCAATTTGTTAACAGGGAACCTACACTAGGGTCCGTCCTCCTAGGGTAGTGATTGAAGATGAGGAAGAGGAATTTACAGTGCATATCCAAATGGAACCTCCAGAAATGGAGAGAGAAATGAAAGTCAGGAGCAGTTAGAAAAGTTAGAAAATATGCTTCGAGCAGGGAAAAGTTCGGAAAGCCAAACAGTGGTTTCAGATGAAATAAGTTTCTTTTCAGGGGAAAGGATTCCCAAGAAATCCAAGTCGTAGACTGATAGGTTTGATGGGTTAGGAGATCCCAAGACTCATCAAAGTCTTCCTCAACATCACCAAGTCGTGGTAGCTTGCAGATTACCAGATGGGGCAAGCCTTCATGTTAACCCTACCAGGACCAGCGTTAAGGTGGCTCACCCAGTTGGAATCATCCCAAACTCAGAATTGGACAATAGTGGTGAAAGCCTTTACTAAGCAGTACTCATAAAAACTAAAGTGGATGTGAAGCGACGAGAGCTTGAGACGTTGAGGAAACAACCTAGAGAAGGATTCACCACCTTCTTGATGAGGTTTAGAGATAAGGCTGCCAAGATGGCAGATTGCCCTTCAAAAGCAGAGCAAGTGGAGATGTTGATAAAGAGAACTTATCAAAGCCTTATTATGATGTCCTCTACTACCAACATTTATAGACTTTTGAAGCCCTAATAGCCACCGGTATACGTGTGGAAAATAGAATCCTAAGGGAAGCTCAGTATCAAGGATCCTCCCAAGATGCAGGGAAGAACACCAAAGTCAGATGTGGAAAGGGTCCCGATACCAATGTGGTTAGTGTAGTTTAGCAGTCAGTCTCACCAGCCACTTCTTCACAACCATTTGTAATACAAGCAGGTGCACCCTCTCAGAAGTCCCCTCGTCCAAGAAGGCAGTTTTTTGATTTGGGAATGCCCGTGATAGCAGTGTATAAGAAGTTAAAGAAACAAGGATTCTAGGGACACTGGCTCTAAGAGTGATCAGCAACCCTCCTCCAGCTTGGCATAGGGATCATAAATATTGTGCTTACCACACTCAGAAGGGGCACAACACTGAAAGATGCTTGGGTTTGTAATATGCAATTCAAGACTTGGTAGACAACGGAACCATTGAGGTCAAGGTAAAGCAACCTCCCAATGTCAACACCAATCCACTCCCCGATTATGTGAACAATCTAGATGAAGAAGCCACAGAGAGTGGTCCCACTCAACTTATTGCACCCAGAGCTCGGAAGAATCACATGAATGCTAGCGAATTAAAGGGCCAGAGCCATAAGGACTCCCAAAAGAGGAGATTCATTAGAAGAATCAGAAGATTGGACTCCCACCGTTCATCCTTCCTTGTCAACAGAAGAATCTACCTTACTATATTACCAACCTCCACCATACCTCCCACCTTCACCATATTACCAGCCTCTGCCATACCATCAACCTTCACCCCACCATCAAGAAAAAGGAATTTCCTCATCCTATAACCCCCAATCTTCATATCCTACCTCTCACATCACATCATCTTCATACCATCCCACTTCATATCCCTCATCACCCCCATATCAATCCCATTATCAAGGTTTGATATATAATCCAAAAGAAGGATGGATGGATAGGTACGATTGGAAGGCTATACTTGCACTACTAGACTCCCCAAAGATGACTTCATCAAAGGGATTAGTGAATGCTTTAGGAGAAGACCAGGATGGTGATTCCGCTTCTCTAATTCAGCCCTTTGTGCCTCAAGAGGATAACCCAGAGAACATTGAAGAAGTCACAGATGACCTCCTCAGGGCAGTAATAGCATTGTCAGTGGGAGAGTAGATCAAAGAGTACACCTCCCTAATCGACATAGGGAGTGACACAGAGGATGATGAATCAGGTCTGATCCAACTTCGAGCCTGTGGTGTTAAGTCCAACCCTATGAAAATCTTCTGATCCATACGCTCTGAATACTACGATCATTTGGAGACGGGAGAATTTGATGGTCAAGAGGACTTTGATGAAGAACCAAGTAGGGGGAAATCAGTGAAGAGGATGATGACGACGATGATGAGGATGAGAATGAAGATGAGAAGGATAGAGATGACTCTAATTCTCAGGAGGATGATGAATATCTGGACTAGGATGACAACCAAGGGCCTTGGTACAATGATAATGATGATGAGTCAGAATATTACTCACCAGATTACCAAACATGTTTCTTAGTTTATGCTATCTGTGGTGATGACCTAATAGCTGATCTGACAGGTGGCATTCACCCTTCCCTCTGCATGGGAGGAGATGATTCTACATCAGATTCAGAAAATGATCCAATGCAAGTTTATATGGATGAATAGGACTCCACATTTGAGATGGAAGAAAAGCTATGTGAAGTGTACTCTAACACATTGAGGATGCAAGGGAGAGTAGAAGAAATTGACAACATGTTAGGTGAAGTAACTATCAGTGATTGTTACTATTGTGAGTAGCTGAATGATCTGAAGGAAATAGGGCTAGATAACACATTCATAACGGCAGTAGATGTCACATTCCAATAGCTCTCTAATGTAGTCAAAAAGTTATGAGCCAGGGCTCTCTACATTTGTGGAGGACCTCGACTTTCCACTCCGAGTCGAGAAGGAGAATCAAAGGAAGAAGATGATCCTATGGTAGGAATAATTACCATAACAGACAGTGATGATGAGGTTAATTATCCCATAGAAATTATTGTGAAGAAACCAGTCAGTGTGATGGAGACCCAAAGTGGAAGAGATTACAAGGGCAAGGCCCTAGCCGTAGAACAGTAAGGGACTAGTGAGGCCAGAACCAGTAGCTTGAAAAGAGAACTTGAGAATCTAGTCCTAGCTCAACTCAAGAAGTCCCAGGCTAATATCTCAATTTGGGGACTATTGATGGCCTCCCCCATACACCGTGAAGCAGTTTTGAAGTCCCTCACTAATGTACAGGTGCCGATCGAGATAAATCTGACACATTCGCACATATAGTAGGGCAACATATGTAGTACAATCCTTAATGTTCTTAGATTCAGAGCTTTCTGAAGGAGTCCAGCACAATCGAGCTTTCCACATCACGGTAGAATGTCTTGACAAGGTGGTTCCCCACATCATGGTAGAATGTCTTGACAAGGTGGTTCCCCAAGTGCTCATTGACAATGGGCCACTTTGAATGTTCTACCATTAAGGTTGCAAAGAGTATTGGCATCAATCTAGAAGAAATGAGGCCAACTACCCAAACCATATGGCCATATGATAGTACCTAGAGGAAAATCCTTGGCATCCTTACCCTTGCCATAAAGATTGGCCTGGTGAAGTTTGATATTGATTTCCAAGTCATTAATATACCGACATCATTCAACATGCTATTGGGAAGGCCTTGGTTGCATCATGCGAAGGCAGTGTCCTCCAGTCTCCATCAAAAGATGAAGTTCATTCATGAAGAAAAGGTGATTATAGTAGCCGGAGTTCCTAAAGTGGTTAATACCTTAGCCAATATTGAAAATGAGGAAGAACAAGACCAGGAAGTTCAACTAAGTGGTTTCAAATTAGAAACAACTTGTGCAGTCATTGCCAAAGAATTTCCAAACAAGGAAATCCTGGCTAATTATGAGGCCATCTGGAGTCTACTAGTGAATCATATGATGAAGAATATGTAAATCTTTCCTGGCATGGGGCTAGGGAAATATCATCAAGGAGTTCCGAAGTAGCCTAGTTTGGTAGTAAACAAAAGAAAGAATGGTCTCGGATACACTCTTCAGATCACCAAGGATTAAAAAGTGCTGGGGTTGACTTGGAAGATATCCGTCACTTACTACCCTACTCTCAATGGGTATTTTGAAAGAGAAGGAGACGAATTTCATTTCTATAGAAATGTGGAGCCTTGGTTTTATGAAACTGCAGCAAAGATGCAACCAGGATTTGAAGTATTTTTCCAAGATGAGTTCCACTAGGTGACTAATGAAGTGGAACAACAACAAATGGTAGTCAAGGAAAGTGATCAAGACAGTTGCATCACCTGGATAGCAGAAATTGCACTGATTGAGAATGGGTCTTCCTTTGGCAACCCTAGAACATTGATCTGATTAAAGGAGGCACCAAGTCCTCGAGTCCTCTTAAAAAGAGAATGGGAAAGGAAGATAAGACTCACCTGGAGTCTACCGCTTCCCATTGATTTGAAAATCTACATTTGCTTCCTCCTATAAGAACCAAGAGCTCGAGAGCTATATGAGCTCAAGCCTCATCCTTTTAGAGGAAGCAGTGCATATGCAAAGCAAAGAAGAGCACAAAGAATGATGGTTTGCATGTACTGTGCCCGAATCAACTGCAACGAGAAGGTCTATGAAGGTGGTCAAAAATGTGACCGAGGCACCAGGATGGCATCCCTCAATAGGCTTAAGGACTTTATAGAAAGAGGATTGAGAAGTCTCCACCAATTCTCATCTCTCAGAAAGTTTAGCTTTCAAGAGCACGAGGTTGATTAGCTGGTATTTGTGAAGAAGCAGGCACCTATCCGAAAGAACCACTGTACCATTGAAGAAATAGCAGCAACTTTTTCAGAAAGAGAAGAAGGCCCTTTGCCACACCTCCTCATCCATCGAGCCAACAAACTACTCCTGAACTGGACAAGCATTGGAGAAAACTTCAAGTTTACTCATGCTATTGAGTCAACTAGCCTGAATACCCCTGGCGAAAGCATCAAGCCCGTTATCAATTATGTAGTCAAGTCTGTTGTTTATAATTTTGTGTTGGCCTCCCCTCTCGAGGATAGTCTAGAGTCCTTGTATGTCTAGTATGTTACTCCTTTCATTAATCAAATTTCTGATTCCGAGTATGACGTGCCTCCTTTTTCTAATGATGATCTTAATAAATATCAAGAATCAATAAAATAATGCAAACCAAAGAAAGCCTAACCCACTCGTGAGGATACTCGGGTTATTAATCTAGGAACCGACTAATGCCTTCGAGAGGTAAAAATTGGCACTACTCTTGATGATGAAGAAGTAGAATGAATGATTAGCCTTTTGAAGGAATTCGTCAAAGTCTTTCCTTGGTCTTATGAAGATATGCCTGGTATCGACCCCAACATCGTGCAACATCGATTGCCAACTTACCCTGGGGAAAAGCCGGAAAAGCAAAGTTTCAAAGAATGCATCTAGATTGGAGTGAAAAGATCAGAGAAGAGGTTGTGAAGCAGTGGAATGTAGGGTTTCTACAAGTGGTGAAATACTCCCAATAGTTGGCCAACATTGTACTAGTACCAAAGAAAGATGGCAAGATACGGATGTGCGTGGACTTCTGAGATCTTAACAAAGTGAGCCTTAAAGATGACTTCTCATTACCTCAAATTGATGTATTGGTGAATAACATTGTAAGGCATGCTTTGTTATCATTTATGGATGGATTCTTAGGATACAACCAAATAAGCAAGCACATAGAGGATCGTGAGAAGACAGCCTTCACCATTCCCTGGGGAACCTATTGTTATAAGGTGATGCCTTTTAGATTGAAGAACGCCGAGGCAACTTATCGTCAAGCAGCTATGGCCATATTGCATGACATGATGAACAAAGATGTGGAGGTCTATGTGGATGATATGACGATGAAGTCAAAAGACCGACAGGGACATATTCCCGTGCTAAGGCAATTCTTTGAAAGAATCAAGAAGTATTAGCTAAAGTTGAATCCTCAAAAGTGTGTATTCGGGGCAACAGTAGGAAAGTTGTTAGGTTTCTTGTGAGTGAAAGAGGCATTGAAGTCGACCCTATCAAGATCAAGGCAATTCAAGAAATGCCCACACCTTGGACTAAGAAGCAAATATGAGGATATTTGGGTCACATCTAGTATATTAGCAGATTTATAACTCAATTGACTACCATCTGTGAATCGATTTTCAAACTGTTGAGGAAGGATCAACCCACAGAATGGAATGACCAATGCCAACAAGCTTTTGACAAAATCAAAAGATATCTCATGAATCCATCACTATTGACACCGCCTGTGGAAAGTGAACCACTTCTCTTGTACTTATCTGTGGGAGAATATTCCATGGGCTCTTTGCTAGCACAGAAAGAGACAAAAGAAGGGGCATAGCATGCCATATACTACCTTAGTAAGAAGTTCCTAGAATATGAGACATGGTACACATCTTTGGAAAGAACTTGTGCTGCGTTGATTTGGGCAACAAAAAGGTTGTGACACTACATTGTTTCCTATCTAGTGCACTTGATCTTAAGGATGGATCCCATCAAATACCTCTTTGAGAAACCAGTCCTAACAGGAAGGATGGCCCATTGGTTGCTTTCACTATTAGAGTTTGACATCACCTATATTACTCATAAATCTATCAAGGGGCAGACCATAGCCGATCATTTGGCTACCCACCCCATAGAAGATGAAAGATCCTTGGATGATGCCTTTCCCAATGAAGGAATCACAACAATAGAGGAAGAAGGCACATCTAATGAATGGCAATTATTCTTTGATGGAGCAGCCAATCAAAAGGGGTGTGGTGCGGGAATATTGCTTGTCACTCCTGATGGCCTTCATTTGCCTTCATCATTCTGCCTCGATTTTTCCTGTATCAACAATATTGCCAAATATGAAGCTTATGCTTTGGGGCTCGAAACTACCTTGACTATTGGAGTGAAAGGATCAAGGTTTATGGTGATTCATCCATCGTCATCTGCTAGACACAGGGAAAATGGGAGACTAGAGATGAAAATTTGAAGCCATATCAAGAACATCTGTAAGAAGTGGTTGACCATTTTGAGAAGATCTCATTCGAATACTTCTAAAGAGATAACAACAGGTTTTCTGATGCCCTTGCAAGTTTGGCTTTCATGGTAGAATACAACCCTATGGCTAGGGTTTGACCATTCTTGGTGGAACAAAGAAGCAAGCCCATTCATCAGAATTCGATGAACTCTCTCAATATGGATGGTCAGTACTGGTTTGCTCATATAGTGGATTTTATCAGGGAAAGGAAGTACCCAATTGAAGCAATTGACAGAGAAAAGAAATTTCTAAGGAGAAATGCCACCCAATTTATTCTTCAAGAGGATTTGTTGTACAAGAGATCCTATAACGGAATATAGTTGTTATGTGTGGACGAGGAACAAGCCACAACCATTATGGAGGAAATTCATCAAGGTCTTTGTGGACCCCATATGAATGCCAAGATGTTATCTAAGAAAATCCTCAGGCTGGGATATTACTAGAACACAATGGAAGCGGATTGTGTGGACTTTGTCAAGAAATGCCACAAGTGTCAGATATTTGCTAATATCATACATATCCCACCAACAGAGTTGCATTCCCTCAGTTTAACTTGGCCATTCTCCATTTAGGGCATCGATATCATTGGGAAGATCAACCCTAAAGCATCCAATGGTCACAAGTTCATCTTAGTAGCCATTGATTATTTCACCAAGCGGGTAGAAGCTCAATCATATGCGGTCCTCACATCTGCTAAGGTAGCCAAATTCATTCAAGAAAACATTATTAGTCGGTATGGAGTGCCTCAAGAATTAATATCGGATCAAAGATCTCATTTCTGGGACAAAACCAATAAAATCTACACAAAGTTCGGTATCAGAAGGCATCGCTCTACCACTTACAAGCCATAGACCAATGGGTTAGTAGAAGTGGCCAAAAAAAACATCAAAGTCATCCTTTACAAAATGGAGAAAACACACAAGGATTGGGCTAATAAGTTACCCCTTTCCTTATAAGCATATCAGACTTCTGTATGACCCTCGATAGGGGCAACCCCTTTCTCCTTGGTGTATGGGGTTGAAGCGGTGCTTCCCATGGAAATCATAGTTCCATCCTTAAGGGTGCTTCTTGATAGTCAGCTACTTGAAGGAGTGGGTAAAGGCCAGACATGATGAGCTCAATTTTCTTGATGAAATGCGTATAAAAGCCATAGATAATCTGAAATATCAACTGAGAATGGCCAAGGCCTTTAACAAGAATGTGAAGCCCCGCCACATAGTGGAGGGTGAACTTGTTCTTCGAGAACAAAGAGCCCCAATTCATGACCCAAGAGGGTAATTCATGCCCAACTGGAGTGGCCCATTCACTGTCAGAGATTTTACCAGGTAAAGCTGCGAAACTTATAAACCCCAACAGCTAAGAAATACCCGGATTGGTCAACATGGTCCAACTCAAGAAATATTATGTCTGAAAGGGTGAATAGCTTGAACTACGTCAGACCTAATTCCTTTTGAGGGATACATAGGCAACTTGACATGTGCAAGTATGGTCTCTACCATCTAAAGGCAATAAATTAGTTCCTCGAATAATAATCAAAGTATCTTAAAAGATCATCACAGTTTGTGTCCCCCAAGAATCGCCATTTGGCATACAAGACCATTAGGTATCTATCATTTGCCTATTGGTTTGTTAATTCTTATCCAGGATTCTATCCCCCAAGAATCACCATTTGGCATACAAGTCCATTAGGTATCTGTCATTCACCTATGGTCTGTCAAACTCTTATCCAGGATTCCATCCTGTGAGGGTAGCGGTAAGGATGATGAGATATCTCTCTCTTCCCCTTTTGGGGGGGAAGGGCTTACATCAATTCCACCCTCTCTCCTCTCTTTCTCATTTTAGTGACGTAGGGGTGTTCGTGTGTGCTTTGCTTACGAGCCCCGCACTGTCGTATCGCTTCTTAGAGATACGTGGAGGCCTATTGCACAAGAGTGTAAAGTTTGTCATTTTAGACGGGGGGTTTGATGATAGTCCAATACGGAGATCGGGATCATACAAAAGGGTTTAGAGTCGCCACCTAAGATTATGGTCCTAAGACCCGACGGTGGGCCCAATTCTAGAGAAAAGGGGCCGATAATTGGTCTAGTCCAGAGATTTAGGGTAAGTGTCACGTTATAGAGTTAAGAAGGTGTTAGGCACCCAATCTGCCTGGTTCAACCGATCTTCCTACTAGATGTTTAAGAACGAACATTTTTCACAATTATTACTATTCCACATGCATGGCTAAATTATCACACATATATACATTAATTGAATTTAAACTACTATGTACACTAAAACAAGGTCTATATAAAGTCTACATGATAACAATTTGATTGAGAAACTGTACCTGAACTTAACCCATGTTTCGGGTCAAGAGGGGTGGGCCCTTAATTGGTATCGGCTCGGATTATCTTTTGTGTTCTTTTGGCTCAAGGGAAGATGGTCTTGATCTCCAAATTCTTTTCTTGAGAGATGCTGACTGTGATGATATTCGGATAGGGTTCTAGCTAAGAACAGTTACTTTTGGATTTGGATTCGGACAGAGCTTCGATTAGGGAAGGCTATTTTTGGATTTGGATTCGGGCAGAGCTTTAGCTACGGAAGGCTATTTCTGAGTTTAGGAAGAGGTGGCACTCCAGCAAAGCTTCCGCTGGGGATAGGCCAGGGGAGGGCTAGGATGAAGTGGCACTTCGACAAAGCTTCTGTTGGGAATAGGCTAGGGAGGGCTAGGCTGAGGCAGCACTCTGACAAAGCTTCCACTGGGAATGGTTATTTTTGGAAAGATTCCAAGGGCACTCCGACAGGGCTTCCGCTAGGAACTACTATATTTAAAAAGAAACAGATTGACCTAAAAATGGATTGAAGATCTCCAAAGCCCCGAAGAACACTTTAAAGATCCGTACAGAGTTTCAGATCTTGAGAAAGATCTCTTTGTAGACCCGATGAACCTCAAGAGGGAGGGATTTCTATTTTTGGAAAAACTCAAGAACACTCAAAGTAGGGGATTGAACAACACACTACTTTTGGTAAAAACTGGATTGAACTAAGAACTTGGATTGAAGATCTTCAAAGTCCCGAAGAACACTTTGAAGATCCGAATAAGATTTTGGATCTTGACGAAGATCGATCCGAAGACTCAAAGAAAATCAAGAGGGGGAGGGGAGGAGAGAGGGCAGAGCTTCACTACTATGGAGTAAGGTGAAGTTGTTTGGTGTGTAAAATCTAAAGGAGGGGGGTATTTATAGGTTTTCCAGACCAATGAGAAGGAAGGAGAATTTTTACCCAACAGACAGAAGAGTGTTCTTGGAATAAAATGGGTGAGGTGGGCTTTTATCCAATAGGCAAAAGAGATTCTCGGGCTAAAATGGGTTAAACAGGCTTTTATCCAATTGGTAAAAGAGGGTTTTTGGGAGAGAGAATCCTTAGCCAAAAAAGTGGGATTTTATCTCAAGTGGGTGAAGAGGGAATCTCATCACCCAGCAGGTGAGTGAAAAATCAATCTCGGCCATTGTCAATGATGCACAAGATTGGATCGAAGGGCACGGGGCATGGTCAGTATAGGAGGGTAGGCAATACGAGCAATGTCATGGGTATGTGGTGCATGGCATGCGCACAGTGGCATGAGTGTGTGGCACTACGGCATGGGTGCATAACACACAAGGCTGGTTTGGGCAGTAAGCATAGGTTGTAGCCATGGGTGTGAGGGTCATGGCCAGAGATGGATGGACTATGCCTCCCTCATCCTCTCTCTTCTCTCTCTCTTCACCTTTATAAGGGGGAGGGGTTCGAGTCGTGCGTGCTTTGCTTATGGGCCCCGCACCGTCGTATCGCCGCTTGGAGATACGTGGAGGCCTATTTCATAAAAGTGTAAAATTCATCATTTGAGATGGGGGTTTTGATGATGGTCCAATTCAAGGATCGGGATCATATAAATGGGGTTTGGAGTCGCCACCTAGGGTTATGGGCCTAGGACTCAGGGGCGGGCCTAATTCCTGAGAAAAGGGCTCAAAATTTGGTATGGTCTAGAGTTTTAGGGTAAGTGTCATGTTACAAAGTTGGGAAGGTGTTAAGCACCGAATATGCCCGGTTCAACTGGTCTTCTTGCTAGATGCTTAAGAATGAATATTTTTCACAATTATTACTATTCCACATGTATGGCTAAGTTATCACACATATATACATTAATTGAATTCAAACTATTATATACACTAAAACAAGGCTTATTAGATATCTACATTATGCTTAAATGAGGAGAGATATTATACCTAAATTTGACCCCTGTTTTGGGTCAAGAGAGGTGGGCCCCTGATCGGTACTGGCTCAGATTGCCTTTTGTGTTCTCCCTACTCAGGGGAAGATGGTCTTGACCTCCAACTTCCTTTCTTGAGAGATGCTGATTGTGATAGTATTCGGATAGAGTGTTGGCTAGGAACGATCACTTTTGGATTTAGATTTGGATAGAGCTTCGGCTAGGGAAGGCTATTTTAGGATTTGGATTTAGATAGACCTTCGGATAAGGAAGGCTATTTTCGGGCTTGGGATGAGGTGGCACTCCGGAAGAGCTTCCACTGGGAATGGCTATTTCTGGAAATATTTCAGGGACACTCGGATAGAGGTTCGACTAGGAAAGGTTATTTCTTAGCTTGAGATGAGGTGGCACTTTGGCAGAGCTTCTGCTGGGAATGGGTATTTCTAAAAATATTCTAGAGACATTCGGACAGAGGTTCGGCTAGGAAAGGCTATTTCTGAGCTTGGGATGAGGTGGCACTTCGACAGAGCTTCCGCTGGGAATGGCTATGTCTGGAAATATTCCAAGGACATT
>NW_024868408.1:38197-69381 GCF_013358625.1 Macadamia integrifolia | reverse complement strand
TGTGGATTCCTTGAAAATTTATGAGGATAGTTCAGAGTACGGTTCAGATGATGGCTTCTAACCCTTAGGGATTTGTTCATGTATTTCTTGCAAACACAAACACATGGATATTTTCTTTTTTTCTTTTTCCCTCCCCTTGTTTGTTCATTATTTTATTTCAGCATCATTATGAAAACTTACTTTTGGCATAAAGAAAGTCTTTCTTCCTCCTTTTTGTTTTTTGTTTGCTTGCAATGCTTAAGTACAATCAATTCCATAATTCAAGTCATAATTAGAATAATCGAGATAACATGAAAATCTAAATACTTCCTCATTCCATCTCGAAGTGAATTATATGAAAAGGGGGACAATTTTCCTACCAGAGATGGGATAGGTAAATAACAAGGTGGGGAGACAATTCTTAAGGTGGGTGAAAGTTCACTAACTCTTTTGGGTCCGTCTCCTCGAGCCTGTATTGTCGGCTAATATACATCGGCAAATTAAAGGACGTGTGAAGGCAAATAAAAGGACGTGTGAGTCAATCCCATCAATCTGACATAGTTGTAGCCAAGGATCTTCATTAGAAAGTCTTCTTGTGTCTTCCTTGGGCACCTCCATGTGATATCCAAAACAATCCTTACCTACAACTACTTTTCCCAATCGGTGATAAGGTTAAATTCCGGAACTTCTCTCTTATCCCAGTAACAAAAATCTATGAGTGGGCTTCCCTACCCTTAATGGTGTGGTGAGATTCAATTTCTCGAGGAGCCAAATTTGAAAAATAGCAGGACTCCCCTGATAATGATCTATTTGGAATCTATGGCCATAGCTTATGTCATCAAATCTATTGAATGTTTCTACAAGAACTGTAGGGACGATGTCACCTCCCTTCTTCAACTGTTTTACTACCTTAATCATAACAGATGGTGCACCATACCCGGGAGTGCGGAGAATATAACGAGCTATTATGCAAAGTAAATAAGTATCCAGGGATCTCTGCTAATGGATTCCTCCCATTGGTAGATATTGGATGAAGATCTAAGTCACCTTCAGAATGTCGATCTTCCCATATCTGACAAACTGCTTTACTTCTTCTTCTTTCCATCGAAGAAATCCTAAATTTTTTCTAAGCAATCTTCCTTCAAAGAGGGTTGGAATAAACTACCTTTCGATGGGGATAGCATACAAACCTAGAATTCTTCGATAGTTGAGCAGATCTCTGGTAATCCAAACCAAAATACATGCAGATTGGTATCCCAATGTTGAGGCACCTACCAGAGCAATTGGTGATGTAGTTTCACACATCCAATCTGGCCTAGAAATGACACATTCATGGATTCTAGCAATCCTGGTACCCTCATATTTATGTCTAAGGTCCATTTCCTTAACGTCTTATCCAATGAGCCTTTGAGTTTTCCTGAAACCAACACAAGCAATGAGATATAATGATTTATCAAAGCATTACTCATTAGCTAATGATTTAAACAAGTCTTTACCACTGTTGGATTGAGCTTTTTTTTTTTTTTTTTAACTTTGACTAATCAAAGGTGGAGAACAAACTAGCCTTGATGTACTAGTGATGGGTGGTGATTTTTTTTAGGGGATAGAATCTTGGATAAGAATGGACAAACCATAGGTGAATGACAGATACCTAATGGCCTTACATTCCAAATGGCGATTCTTGGAGGATAGAATCCTAGGTAAGAAGTGACGGACCAATGGGTGGATGACAGATACCTAATAGCCTGACATGCGAAATGGCGATTCTTGGGAGACACAAACTATGATGATCTTTTAAGATACTTTGATTATTAATCAAGGAATCAATTTATTGCCTTTAGATGGTTGAGACCGCACTTGCACATGTCAAGTTGCCTATGTATTCCACGAAAGGAATCAAGTCTAACATAGTTTAGGCCATTCACCCTTTTAGACATAATATTTCTTGAGTTGATCCATGTTAACCAGTCTGGGTATTTCTTTGTCGTCATGGTCTATGAGTTTCATAGCTTTGCCTAGTAAAATTTCTTTGATAGCGAATGGGCCACTCCAATTGGGCCTGAATTTTTCTCTTGGGTCATGAATTGGGGCTCTTTGTTCTCAAAGAACAAGTTTGCCCACTTCTATGTGACAGGGCTTCACATTCTTGTTAAAGGCCCTAGCCATTCTCAGTTGATATTTCTTCAGATTATTCGTAGCTTTCATGTGCCTTTCATAAAGAAATTGAGCTCATCATATCTAACTATCAAGGAGTACCCTTAAGGATGGTACCAGGATTTCCATAGGTAAAATCGCCTCAACCCCACATACCAAAGAGAAAGGTGTTGCCTTTGTCAAGGATCGTATAAAAGTCCGGTGTGCTCATAAGGCAGGGGGTAACTTATCAACCTAATCCTTATGTGTTTCTACCATTTTCTACAGAATGACTTTGATATTCTTATTCACTGCTTCTACTGCCCCATTGGCCTATAGCCTATAAGTGGTAGAGCGATGCCTTCTTATATCGAACTTTGTGCAGATTTTGTTGGTTTTACCCCAGAAGTGAGATCCCTGATATTCCATATCGCGTAATGATATTTTTTTGGATGAATTTGACCACCTTCGTAGATGTGAGGACTACATAGGACTGAGCTTATACCCACTTGGTGAAATAATCAATGGCTACCAAGCTTAACTCGTGGCCATTGGATGCTTTAGGGTTGACCTTTCCAAAGATATCAATGCCCCAAGGGGAGAATGGGCAAGGTGAACTGAGCGAATACAGCTCTGTTGGTGGGATATGTATGATGTTAGCAAATTTCTAACACTTGTGGCATTTCTTGACAAAGTCCACGCAATCTGCTTCCACTGTGTTCCAGTAATATCCTAGCATGAGGATCTTCTTAGATAACATCTTGGCATTCATGTGGGGTCCAGTGAGACCTTAATGAATTTCTTCCATAGTAGTTGTAGCTTATTCCTCATCTACACATAACAAATCCTCTTGGAGAATAAATTGGGTGGCATATCTCCTCATAAACTTCTTCTCTCTATCAGTTGCTTCAACTAGGCACTTCCTTTCCTTGATGAAATCCACTATGTGAGTGAACCAAGACAGACCATCCACAGTGAGAGAGTTTATGGAATTTTGATAAATGAGCCTATTTCTTTGTTTTACCAAGAATGGTCAGACTCTAGCGATAGGGTTGCACTCTACCATAGAAGCCAAGGTTGTAAGGGTATCAGTATACCTGTTGTTATCTCTCTGAAAGTATTCGAACTAAATCTTCTCAAAGTGTTCAATCACCTCTTCTAGATGTTCTTGATATGGCTTTAGCTTCTCATCTCTAGTTTTCCACTTTCCCTGTGTCTGACAGATGATAATGGATGAATCACCATAAACCTTGATCCTTTTCACCTCAATGGTTAAAGCAGTTTTGAGCCCCAAAGCACAAGCTTCATATTCGGTAATATTGTTGGTATAGAGGAAGTCGAGGTGAAATAATGAAGGAAAATAAAGGCCGTCAGGAGTGACAAGTAATATTCCCACACCACATCCCTTCTGATTGGCTGCACCATCAAAGAATAACTTCCATTCATTAATTGTATGTTCTTTCTCTACTGTTACGATTCCTTCATCGGGAAAGGCATCATCCAAGGATCTTCCATCTTCTGTGGGGTGAGTAGCCAAATGATCAGCTATGGCCTGGCCCTTGATAGATTTCTAAGTAACATAGGTGATGTCAAACTCTGATAGCAAAAGTAACTAATGGACCATCCTTCCTGTTAAGGCCGGTTTCTCAAAGAGATATTTGATGGGATCCATCTTTGAGATCAAATGCACCAGATAGAAAACCATGTAGTGTCGTAACCTTTTAGTTGTCCAAATCAACGCAGCATAAGTTCTTTCCAAAGATGTGTACCGGGTCTCATATTTCAAAAACTTCTTGCTAAGGTAATCTATGGTAGGTTCTACCCCCTTTTCTGTTTCTTTTTATGCTATCAAAGAGCCCATGGAATATTCTCCCACAGGCAGATACAACAGAAGTGGTTCTCCTTTCACAGTTGGTGTCAATACTGGTAGGTTCATAAGGTACTCCTTGATCTTATCAAAGGCTTGTTGGCATTAGTCATTCTATTTTATGGGCTGATCCTTCTTCAGCAGCTTGAAAATTGGTTCATAGATTGTAGTCAGCTAAACTATGAATCTACTAATATACTAGATTTGACCTAGAAATCCTCGTATTTTCTTCTTAGTTTGAGGCATGGACATTTCCTGAATTTCCTTGGTCTTGATAGGGTCGACTTCAATGCCTCTTTCACTCACCAAGAAGCCTAACAACTTTCCTGCCATTGCCTTGAATACACAGTTTTGAGGGTTCAACTTCAGCTGATACTTCCTAATTCTTTTAAAGAATTGCCTTAGTGCGGGAATATGCCCCTGCTGATCTTTTGACTTTACTATCATGTCATCCACATAGGCTTCCACATCTTTGTTTATCATGTCATGCAATATGGCCGTGGCTGCTCTTTGATAAGTTGCCTCAGCATTCTTTAGTCCAAAAGGCATCACCTTATAACAATATATTCCCCATGGAATGATGAAGGCTATTTTCTCATAATCCTCTGGGTGCATGCTTATTTGGTTGTATCCCGAGAATTAATCCATGAATGATAACAAAGCATGCCCCACTGTATTATCCACCAATACATTAATGTGAGATAATTAGAAGTCATCTTTAGAGCTTACTTTATTAAGATCTTAGAAATCTATGCACATCGTACCTTTCCATCTTTCTTCGGTACTGGTACAATATTGGCCAACCATTGGGGGTACTTCACCACTTGTAGGAACCCCATATTCCATTGCTTCACAATTTCTTCTCTAATCTTCTCACTCCATTCTGACCGCATTCTTCAAAGCTTTTGTTTTACCGACTTTACCCCAGGGTAAGTCAACAATCAATGCTGCACATTGTTGGGGTCGATACCAAGTATATCCTTATAAGATCAAGCAAAGACCTTGGTGAATTCCTTCATAATATTACTCATCCGTTCTGCTTCTTCGTTAACAAGGGTAGTGTAAATCTTTACCTCTCGAAGGCATTAGTCAGTTCCTAGATTAACAACCCGAGTATTCTAACGGATGGGTTGGGATTTCTTTCATTTGCATTGTTTTATTAATTCTTGATATTCATTAAGATCATCATCGAAAAAAGGAGGCAAGTCATACTCGGACTCAAAAATTTCATTCAGGAAAGAAGGAGTAATAGAGTTGACATACAAGGACTCTCGACTTTTCTCAAGAGGGGAGGTTGACACAGAATCATAAATTATAGACTCAGCTACAGACCCCGATAACCGGCTTGATGCTTTCGCCAGGGGTAATCATGCTGGTTGACTCAATAACATGAGCAAACTTGAAGTTTTTTCTCTAATGCTTGTCCAGTTCATGAGTGGTTCAGAGGCTTGATGGATGAGGAGGTGTGGCAAAGGGCCTTCTTCTCCTTCTATAAAATTTGTTGCTATTTCTTCAGTGGGGCAATAGTTCCTCTGGATAGGTGCCTGCTTCTTCATGAATACCAACTGATCAATCTCTTGCTCTCGGAAGCCAAACTTTCTGAGGGGTGAAGATCGCTGGAGACTGCTCAATCCTTTTTCGATGAAGTTTATCTTTTCGAGCCTACTGGGGGATGCCATCCCATTGCCTTGGTCACATCTTTGACCACCTTCATAAGCCCTCCCATTGCTATTGGTTTGGGCACAGTACATACAAACCATCATCCTCTATGCTCTCCTCTGCTTTGCATACGTGCTTCTTCCTCCAAAAGGATGGGCTTGAGCTTATGCAACTCTCTGGATCTTGGCTCTTGTAGGAGGGAGCAAATGAAGCCTTTCACATTAAGGGAAAGTGGTAGACTTCAGGTGAGTCTTATCTACTTTTCCCAGTCCATTTTCAGGAGGACTCGAGGACTTGGCAATTCTTTAGATTGGATCAATGTTGTAGGATCACTAGAGGACGGCCTAGTCTCTATCTGTGTAATTTCTACTATCCTAATGATGCAACTGTCTTGGTCACCTTCATTGACTAGCATTTTCTATTGTTCTACTTCATAAGTTGCCCAATCAAACTTGTCTTGAAAGAACACTTCAAATCCTAGTTGCATTTTTGTTGTGGTTTCATAAAACCAAGGCTCCACATTTCCACAAAAAGGGAAATCCTCTCATTCCTTCACGAAGTATCCATTGAGAGTAGGGTAGTAAGTGATGGAGATCTTCCTAGTTAGCCTTAGCACCTTCTACCCTTTGACAGTTGGGGGAGTGTACCCAAGACCATTCTTTCCTTTGTTCACGGCCAAACTAGGCAGCTTTGGAACTCCTTGATGATATTTACCTAGTCCCATACCAAGAAAATATTGCATATTCTTCATCATCTGATTCATTGGTGGACTCCAGATGGCTTCATAGTCAGTTGGGATTTTCTCCTTTGGAGCTTCTTTGGCAATGGCTATGCAAGTGGTGTCTATTTCAAAACCACTCAGTTGCACCTCTTAGTCTTGTTCTTCCCCATTTTCAATGTTGGTCAAAGTGTTAACCACTTCAGGATCTCTGGCCACTATAACCACACCATCCCCTCATAAATGAACTTCATTATTTGATGGAGACTAGAGGACACCGCCTTTGCAGGATGCAACCAAGGCCTTCCCAAGAGCATGTTAAAAGCTACCAGTATATCAATGACTTGGAAATCAACATCAAACTTCACTGGGCCAATCTTTATAGTAAGGGTAATGATGCCAAGGATCTTCCTCTTGGTAATATCATATGCCCTTATGGTTTGGGTGGTTGGCCTCATTTCTTTCAAGTTGATGTCGATACTCTTTGCTGATATCAATGGTAGCACATTCAAAGCGGACCCATTGTCCACAAGAACCTGGGGAACTACTCTGTCAAGGCATTCAACAGTAATGTGGAGAGCCCGATTGTTTTGGGTTTCCTTAGGAAGCATGGAATCTTAGAACATTAGGGACTACACTACATATGCTGCCCCTACTATATGTGCAAGGTGTGTCAGATTTATCTAGATTGGCACTTGCATATTAGTGAGAGACTTCAAAACTGCTTCATGGTGTGTGGGAGATGTGATCAACAATTCCCAAATGGAGATATTTTCCTGGGACTTCTTGAGTTGAGCAAAGACTGGGTTCTATGGCTCTTTCTTCATGTTGCTAGTTTCGGTCTCATTATCCCATGGCAGATCTACCACTAGTGCCTTGCCCTTATAGTCTTTCCCACTTCTAGTTTCCATCATGTTGATTGGTTTTTTCACAATAATCTCCATGGGATAACTATCTTCATCATCACTATTGGTTAGGGTGATTATCCCTACCATTGAATCATTTTCTTCTTCTGATTCTCCTTCCCTACTTGGGCTGGGAAGTCAAGGACCTCCACAAATGTCCGCAGTCCTGGCTCGTAGCTTCTTGACTGCATTAGAAAGTTGTTGGAATGCAGCGTCTACCACCTCTACGATTGTGTCATCTAGTCCTATTTTCTCCAGATCATCCAATTGCTCCCAATTGTAAAGATCACTGATGGTTACTTCTGTTGGGTCCCGATTGACACTGAGAGGGGGGGTGAATCAGTGTGCCAAATATTTTTTCACTTTCCAACTGTACCCCTGATGTGGCAATCACTATTTGCACTTCAATAGCATAGTCTATTGATGCTGCCCAGAGCTACTATGTATACTACTGACCATTCTTACTGTTGCATGAAACTTACTCACATAATCTGTATTGCTGCCCAGAGCTGTCCCATAAACCTCACACGATAATCATTGTCACATACATACACAGTCGTATGCACATCCACACTGCACCACCAAGTGGTCAGGTCTACCAGATGTACACACCCATTCTGCAGCCAAGCACTCCAATCCACAATACAAATACGAACATACACATCCACAACACAAGAAATACGTGCTTCGGCCAGTTGCCTACATGCACGGAGTAATGCCCACTGTCGGGCTCAGTATTTACTCAATACTAATTATGACTGCACCCACAGCCAAGGGAACACATTCCCAGTTTCCACCAATGACATACAATGGCTAGGTCTTCACCCTAGTTTTCTCAGAATGATCTGAGAGGCCGCACCCACGGTAAATAGGTTTAGGTAGTTGTACCTACCAAGGAACACATAGCCCCTGTGTCCAGCACCCACTGAACACTAATAAAATCAAGTTGGGCTTATAACAATGCCCTATAGTGAAGCACTCACACATACAAATTTCCCCCAAATAGACTACAACTATCACTTAGGCATTTTATCAAACATCTTGCCTACAATGATTTATAATAATGGAAATTTGGCAAAATTGAGGTTACCTTGGCAAGGAGTAACCGTCGGAGATGCAATAATGTCAATCTCCACTTGATGCGGACCACAACCACGTTGTCTCGGTGCCGCCAATGCTTCAACCCCGGTTGGCACTTGGGTTTCTTGAAGCAACTCACAAGAACCAAATTCTAGGTTCTTCTTCTTTCTTTTCTCCTTGTCTTTACTTTCATGGAGCAACAATGGCATTCACATTCACATTCACACACACACAAAGAGAGGAAAAAACTTCTTCTCTATTTCCCTCTTCTTCTCTTCTCTTCTCTTCTCTTTTCTTTTCTTTTCTCTTGGCAACAACCAATATGACTTGCTACCTTGGTTTCCAGCAGCTTCCTAAGCCTCTAATGGTGGCTATGAATGAAGTGCAAGAGGATGGAAGTCTTTCATTCAAACCTTTAGCCTTCCACGAGCTTCAACTCGTTTTTCCGACCACCTCAGCAAGCACTCTGCCTGATTTCTTCCCTCTGATGTGTAGAGCTCGGAGAGATGAAGAATCCCCAACTTGAATCACTCAAATCCGACTTAAAATGAGGGAGATATGACCTTTTGAAGTTGGAGCAATGAGATAGCCTGAAATGGAATCTTCGTACGGGTGGCGTAGGCTACACCGGCGGCGCGCGCAACAGGGGCGAAATCTGACCGTAGATCTCATATAAGAGATCTTATAATCCAAACCGTCCGATTAAACCAACGGACAACAGATCCAAACCGTTAGATTTGAATCTTGATGACGTCATCATGACGTAAGCGCTGACATCGTCAGAAGTGTTGTCGATCTATGATTGGTTGCTTTTCCGGATTTTAAGGGAGCTTGTCTCTCCACTCACAAAAGTGAAAATGCATATTGACCGTTGGATCCGAATCTTCCATGATGGCTTTAATCAGATTTCATGAGATCATTAAGATCGGAATCCTTTTTATACCTTCTATACACGCGCGAAACACAATAACATACCTTGATATAGTGTAGCGCCAGTGCATCAAGAATTATGCATTTAACCAATCAAATCCCACGCGCAAGCATCTATCTCGTCCATATCACACCAAAATCTTAGCAGCCTTTGGATGGGCATCAAGCCTACGTGGTCGAATCTTGGCCGTCCATTTCACTTCCCTTTACTCCTCTTTATTACAATCAAGCCCCTGCCTCCATATGTTTCAGTGCTTAAAGACCCCTTGCAACTCAGACCTTCAAAAATCTTTAAATTACACAAAAGCCCTTCGAATTTCAAAAATAAATTCCGAAAAATCCACCCAACACCGAGAGCAACTGATGGATTTTCGGTTTGGATTTTCGAACCGACTTTACGGAAACGCTTATAACTTTTTCATACGATATCCGATCGAGATGAAACGAAGTGCGTTGGAATCGTAACTGGATGATCTACGACTTTTCAGAAGACTCAATCATCTGAATCATCAATTTAAAAAGACCAAAATGCCCCTACACATTTCCAATGACGTATCTTTCTCATACGCAATCGGAATGCGATGAAATCAGAACCGTTGGAAAGATTGTATTTTTTTCGTATTTTTACATGTAGAACACTTCCTTTAAAAAAATCATCTTCAATGCCGAAACTGCCCTCGACTGCCATAAATGCCGTAACTTCTTCATACGGTATCGGAATGTGACGAAATCAAATGCACTAGACTAGGAAAATTACAATCTATCTTTTTCATGAAGAACTGATCTTCCAAAAATGTCATTCTCATTGCCGAAAATGCCCTCGATCGTAAATAGGTCAATTTTGCCAGTTTTGACCCAGAAACCCGCACCGCCAGTTTTGACCCAGAAACCCGCACCACCTATTAATGATGTATTAAATCACTCCATGCATACCAAGCTGCTCTGTTATCTCATCGGTGATATTGGACACTGCCATGTCATCATTTTCATCCATGTCACCCAAACTGGCCACGTCATCACCGCCACGTGGCCGAGTTGCCAACAAGGACAACCATAAAACAACAATCTCCCCCTTTGGAGTTGTTGGCAACCACCTCATCACTAATAGACTCTAAAGCTCCGATGAGTAACTCTCTCCCCCTTTGACAACAAGTACAAAGGGTGGAACCAATGGACTCCCCCTGAGTCCAATATGGGGGTAGCAACATCAAGCAACTTGCTCCCCCTCTCCCAATGCTACTAGTGCTTTGGAAGAACCACCACTCCCAGCTTCTGTCTGAGGAACTCAAACTGATCTTTAGGAAGCGGTTTAGTGAAGATATCGGCCACCTGCTCTGCTGTGGGAACAAACTCCATCCTTACTTCACCTTCCATCACCTTGTCTCTTAAGAAATGATACCGGATAGCAATGTGCTTCGTTCTAGAATGCATCACCGGGTTCTTGGAGATATTGATAGCACTAGTATTGTCACAATATAGTGGCACTGCCTGCTCAACCTCCACACTCAAATCCTTCAACATCTGCTTCATCCACAACACTTGTGTACAACAAGATGTAGCTGCAATGTATTCTGCCTCTGCAGTTGAAAGAGAGACTGACTCTTGCTTCTTACTATGCCATGCCACCAAGCTGCTCCCCAAATAGAATGCACCACCACTGGTGCTCTTCCTGTCATCTACACATCCGGCCCAATCTGCATCTGAAAAAGCTGACAAACTAAAGCTCTTGACTTTCAGATACCATAACCCAAACTCACTAGTCCCTTTCAGATATCTAAAAATTCTCTTCACTGCTGCCACATGTGTCTCTTTTGGTCCTGCTTGAAATCTGGCTACCATGCACACAACTTGTAAGATGTCAGGCCTACTAGCTGTCATATATAATAGGCTACCAATCATTGACCTATACGAGGTGTGGTCAACTGATGGAGAGTCATCTTCCTTGCTCAACTTACACCCAGTCATCATAGGTGTACTAACTGGCTTGCAATCCTCCATGGTGAATCTCTTTAACATCTCCCTCATATATTTGGACTGAGATATGAAGATACCTTCTTTCTTTTGATTGATCTGCAAACCCAAGAAGAATGATAATTCACCCAACATGGACATCTCAAACTCATCTTGCATCCTCATAGCAAAATCTTTGCACAACCACCACAAGCTGACTGCTTTCTTCAGTTCTGATGTAGAGATTACTGTCCACTAAGCCTTTCTTGAAACCCAACTTGCACAAGTAAGAGTCCAATCTGGAGTACCATGCCCTTGGAGCTTGTTTCAAACCATACAATGCCTTCTTCAATATGCACACAAGAGTGGGGTCCTCACTCTGTTAAAACCCATCAGGCTACTCTATGTAAACCTCCTCTTCCAAGTTTCCATTTAGAAAAGCTGATTTGACATCCATATGATAGACCTTGAACCCTTTGTACACTGACAAAACCAAGAACATTCTGATAGCCTCAAGTCTTGCCACTGGAGCAAAAGTTTTCTCAAAATCAATGCCTTCCACTTGAGCACTCTCCCTCTTTGACTTCAATATCAAAGAACTATAATATCTCTCTCTAAAGTAATCTCTCCCAGTGTGGGATACAAGCATCTATAGGAATGCCCATATGCATCTTTCCAATCCTACAGATGTGAGAGTTCAAACTACATAGGAGTGCCCATACGCATCTTCCCTATCCTATGAGTTGAAATCTCAATTACTCAACTGACCTCATATATGCTTCCACACTGCTCATCAGATAAGTGTTGCCTCGACTGGACATACATCATGAACTACAAATTACAGTACGCAACTGCTCAACTCACCAGCTTCTTGAGCTTCCTGTCATAAATCTCTTCATCCAGTCAACATATCATTCTCTCTGTCACTAGTGCTGAAATATTTAACTCTGTCAAAGTCAAACAATCACCATGATCACACAAAATTACACTCTGACAACTACCACTGAGATTGGTACCAACTGAATCTCTGACCCATACTGATGCATACAAAAGTGAATTATTGGCTGTCATACTCACAACTGCATACCTCTGACCATCACTGACATCCTCAACTATTCTGCCCTCTGACTGACACTGAACTGCTCATCTGGTGATTGCTCCATTAAGATGCAAATACTCAAGAGGACTACACTAAGTTTCAACTGATGTCTCTAATCCAAGCACTATTGCAGGAACTTTACTGTCATAATCTAAGTCCTGCTGGGGGCACTAATATCCATCTAGTGAGCTCCCCCATTCTTGTGCACCAGAGTACACCTAGTGCCTGGGAGGTGTGCCCACTCCTATACCTTGTCTAGGTGGTGGGAGGGTGGTGACTGTGACTGCACACACCTCTATGTGCTTCTCTCTCCAAACTAACTGACCACTTGCCTTGGTCCTATGCATTTGCTTCTCACCAGAAGCTTTCTTACTACTCTGTTTTTCTTTCTGCTTACTTACTGTCTTCTTCAGTCTCTGCCTCTGTCCAATCAACCCAATTGTAGACCTCTCTTTTACCTTTTCAACTGATGGTCTTCCCTTTCTGAATCTTTCCTGCACAACTGTAGAACTGACATCTCCCTTTGTTTTCCAGATTCTGTTTACTGTTGTCTCAGCCTTTTGTATATCCTTCACTTTCCATACACTATACAAAGCCACCTGAGACTCACCACTAGATTGTGACTGATGCTTCTTAGAATGTCTTTCATTGACTTGCCTTCTACAACCACTTCTTAACTTTCTGGTTCTAGAGATCTGATAGTCTCTCTCCTCTTGTACAAGCTGAGGGGAGAGCATTGCCTTGCAATGCTTGGCCCAATGTCCATGATGGTGGCATCTAAGACATTCTACTAGTTGTCTACCCAGTGGTGCTATAGGAATCCTCCCTTCATAGCTGGAGTCTAGTCTAGATATACACTCTGCTCTCCTATGTCCATACTCACTGCACCTGTGACAATACCCATGAAAATATGACTGCATCATTGGTAATTGTCTATGCAAACTAGGTGAAGCATTATGTCTATTGGTGGGAGCCACCTGACTCTGCCTGGGAACCATCTGCATAGGTCTCTGATAATTGAACTTGTTGAACCTGCCATACTCAACTGGTCTCTGCTGGTAAGCTCTGTCATAACCACCAACTCTGATTATGTTCCCTATTTGGACTGTTTGTTTGCCTTTACCTCTACTCTTTGTATCTTGTGGACTACCTCCACATTGTGCCTGATGTGTAGGAGATCTCATCTCACTATTGTGTCTCTCCTCTCTCTTCCTTTGTCTCCTTTGAGCTCTCTTCTGTGTTTTTCCTGTAGTCTGTCTCTGTGGTCTGATCTCAACTGTCTCTATAGCTTTCCCTGATGACTCACCCTGCTCTGTTATAGAACTAGAGCTGATGATGGGTAGTCTCTGGCATTCTGCAGACTGAGCTAGATGTCTATCCATCTCTGTAACCACAAGTGGAGTGGCTGAATGTCTCCTCTGCAACTCAGTCAACTGTGTTTGTAGTGAAATGATCTCTGCTTCTAATTCATTGTTTAACTTCTTAAAATCATTTGAAATTTCACTACCTCTTTTAATCACTCGAGATTGCACATCTATTTTCTCTCTCAATGCTAAGTTCTCTGATTCAAGCCTGGTACACACCTCACTTTGCTTTCTCAGTTGATCTTCAAGAGATTTTATAACCTGAGGGTCATTTCTGGACTTCATCATCTGTGAGATACAAGAAGCATCAAGCTCTAACAATTGTGCTCTCAACACATTGGCTGCCTCTTCAAGGATTCTACATCTCTCATCTCTATTGATGACTTGTGTTTCTAATGCTGCAATAATGAAGTTGCACTCCTTCAGATGTGTTCTCAAATCAATATTTATTTCATCTTGAGTTGTAGTAATATGTGCCTCAACACACTCAAATCCACTAGTGTAGCACTCATCTGAACATCTGCTTTCAACATCTAATGTGGACTCTGATATAGCTGGCTCACCTCCATATAGGTTGTGTAATCTCTCCCACATCGCCTTAGCTGATATGCATGAACTGACTTTGACACTCACACTGTCTGTTAATCCATCCAAAATGATCTCTCTAACCTTAGAGTCAATAGTAGAGTCTACACTCCCATTAACCACTGCACTCCATAGATCATACCCCAATGAACCTATATGTGACTTCATCAACTTCCTCCAAAAGATAAAATCTGATCCATTAAAAATAGAAGCTCCAGAAGTAGACTTACTGAACCAAACACCTGATGCCATCTTCAACCAACCGGATCACTCTGAGCTGTTTAAGCTGCCTCTAGAGCCCTTGCTCTGATACCAATTGTTGGGTCCCGATTGACACTGAGAGGGGGGGTGAATCAGTGTGCCAAATATTTTTTCACTTTCCAACTGTACCCCTGATGTGGCAATCACTATTTGCACTTCAATAGCACAGTCTATTGATGCTGCCCAGAGCTGCTATGTATACTACTGACCATTCTTACTGTTGCATGAAACTTACTCACATAACTTGTATTGCTGCCCAGAGCTGTCTCATAAACCTCACACGGTAATCACTGTTACATACATACACAGTCGTATGCACATCCACACTGCACCACCAAGTGGTCAGGTCTACCAGATGTACACACCCATTCTGCAGCCAAGCACTCCAATCCACAATACAAATACGAGCATACACATCCACAACACAAGAAATACGTGCTTCGGCCAGTTGCCTACATGCACGGAGTAATGCCCACTGTCGGGCTCAGTATTTACTCAATACTAATTATGACTGCACCCACAGCCAAGGGAACATATTCCCAGTTTCCACCAATGACATACAATGGCTAGGTCTTCACCCTAGTTTTCTCAGAATGATCTGAGAGGCCGCACCCACGGTAAATAGGTTTAGGTAGTTGTACCTACCAAGGAACACATAGCCCCTGTGTCCAGCACCCACTGAACACCAATAAAATAAAGTTGGGCTTATAACAATGCCCTATAGTGAAGCACTCATACATGCAAATTTCCCCCAAATAGACTACAACTATCACTTAGGCATTTTATCAAACATCTTGCCTACAATGATTTATAATAATGGAAATTTGGCAAAAGTGAGGTTACCTTGGCAAGGAGTAACCGTCGGAGATGCAATAATGTCGATCTCCACTTGATGCGGACCACAATCACGTTGTCTCGGTGCCGCCAATGCTTCAACCCCGGTTGGCACTTGGGTTTCTTGAAGCAACTCACAAGAACCAAATTCTAGGTTCTTCTTCTTTCTTTTCTCCTTGTCTTTACTTTCATGGAGCAACAATGGCATTCACATTCACATTCACACACACACAAAGAGAGGAAACAACTTCTTCTCTATTTCCCTCTTCTTCTCTTCTCTTCTATTTTCTTTTCTTTTCTCTTGGCAACAACCAATAGAACTTGCTACCTTGGTTTCCAGCAGCTTCCTAAGCCTCTAATGGTGGCTATGAATGAAGTGCAAGAGGATGGAAGTCTTTTATTCAAACCTTTAGCCTTCCACGAGCTTCAACTCGTTTTTCCGACCACCTCAGCAAGCCCTCTGCCTGATTTCTTCCCTCTGATGTGTAGAGCTCGGAGAGATGAAGAATCCCCAACTTGAATCACTCAAATCCGACTTAAAATGAGGGAGATATGACCTTTTGAAGTTGGAGCAATGAGATAGCCTGAAATGGAATCTTCGTACGAGTGGCGTAGGCTACACCGGCGGCGCGCGCAACAGGGGCGAAATCTGACCGTAGATCTCATATAAGAGATCTTATAATCCAAGCCGTCCGATTAAACCAACGAACAACAGATCCAAACCGTTAGATTTGAATCTTGATGACGTCATCATGACGTAGGCGCTGACATCGTCAGAAGTGTTGTCGATCTGTGATTGGTTGCTTTTCCGGATTTTAAGGGAGCTTGTCTCCCACTCACAAAAGTGAAAATGCATATTGACCGTTGGATCCGAATCTTCCATGATGGCTTTAATATGATTTCATGAGATCATTAAGATTGGAATCTTCTTTATATCTTCTATACACGCGGGAAACACACTAACATACTTTGATAAGGTGTAGCGCCAGTGCATCAAGAGTTATGCACCTAACCAATCAAATCCTACGCGCAAGCATCTATCTCGTCCATATCACACCAAAATCTCAGCAGCCTTTGGATGGGCATCAAGCCTACGTGGTCGAATCTTGACCATCCATTTCACTTCCCTTTACTCCTCTTTATTACAATCAAGCCCCTGCCTCCATATGTTTCAGTGCTTAAAGACCCCTTGCAACTCAGACCTTCAAAATCTTTAAATTACACAAAAGCCCTTCGAATTTCAAAAATAAATTCCGAAAAATCCCCTCAACACCGAGAGCAACTGATGGATTTTCAAACCGACTTTACGGAAACGCTTATAACTTTTTCATACGATATCCGATCGAGATGAAACGAAGTGCGTTGGAATCGTAACTGGATGCTCTACAACCTTTTAGAAGACTCAATCATCTGAATCATCCATGTAAAAAGACCAAAATGCCCCTACACCTTTTCCAATGACGTATCTTTCTCATACGGAATTGGAATGTGATGAAATCAGAACCGTTGGAAAGATTGTATTTTTGTCGTATTATTACATGCAGAACACTTCCTTTAAAAAATTCATCTTCAATGCCGAAACTGCCCTCGAATGCCACAAATGACGTAACTTCTTCATACGGTATCGGAATGTGACGAAATCAAATGCACTGGACTAGGTAAATTGCAATATATCTTTTTCATGAAGAACCGATCTTCCAAAAATGTCATTTTCACTGCCGAAAATGCCCTCGATCGTAAATAGACCAATTTTGCCAGTTTTGACCCAGAAACCCGCACCACCTATTAATGATGTATTAAACCACTCCATGCATACCAAGCTGCTCTGTTATCTCATCGGTGATATTGGACACTGCCATGTCATCATTTTCATCCACGTCACCCAAACTGGCCACGTGGCCGAGTTGCCAACAAGGACAACCATAAAACAACAACTTCACCTAGCATTTTGTCAATTTCTTCTATCCTTTCCTGCATCTTTAATTTAATGGAGTATACTTCACATAGCTTTTGTTCCAGCTCGACTAAGGAATCTGGTTCATCCAAATAAACTTGCATCGGCTCTCTAGATCCTTCATCACTTTCTAAATCTAACATAGAGTCATCTCCTCCCATGCAGAGGGAAGGGTAAATGCCACTTGTTGGATCAGCTATCAGATCATCACCACCAATAGCATAGACTGAGAAACATATCATATGTTCTGGTAAGTAATATTCTAACTCATCATCATAATCACTGTACCAAGGCCCTTGGTAGTCATCCCAATCTAGATACCCATCATCCTTTCGAGAATCAGAGTCATCTCCATCCTTCTCATCTTTATTTTCTTCCTTATTGTCATTGTTATCATCGTCTTCTTTGCATATTTCACTCTCACTTGATTCTTCATCTGATTCCTCAGGACAATCGAATTCTCTAGCATCCAAATGCTCATTGTATTCAGAGCATACGAACTGAAAGATTTCCATAGGGTTGGTCCTATCATTACTAGCTCAAAGTTGGACTAGTCCTGACTCACCATCCTCAGTGTCACTTCCTATGTGGATTAAGGAAGTGTATTCCTTGATCTGCTCCCCTATGGCCAATGTGGTTACCGTTCTGAGAAGATCAGTTGTAATCTCTTCAATTACTTCTAAATTGTCTTCTGAAGTTACAGTAGGCTAAATTAGAGAAGTGCGATCACTCTCCTGGTCTTCCCCTAATGCATTTACTTACCCTATTAATGAAGTCATCTTTGGGGAATCTGGTTGTGCAAGCATATCCTTCCAATCGTACTCGTCCGTCCATCCTTCATTTAGGTTATACACCGAACCTTGAGAATAGGATTGGTATGAGGGTGATGAGGGATATGAAGTGGGATGGTATCAAGATGATGTAATGTGAGAGGTAGGATATGAAGACTAGGGGTGATAGGATGAATAGGTTTCTCCACTTTGTTGGTGGGGGAAAGGTTGATGATATGAAGGGGCTGATAATATAGTGGAGCTAGAAAATATGGTAGGGGTTACTAATGTGGTGTGGTGGACCCTTCTATGGATGAGGAAAGATGAATGGCAAGCATATGATCTTTTGATTCTTCTTTTGATGATTCTCCTCTTCTGGGGGTCCTTATGACTCCAGCCCTTTGACTCATGATTCCCCTATAAGCATGGGCATTCATATGATTCTTCTGAGCTCTAGGTACAATGATTTGAGTGGGGTCACATTCTATAGTTTCTTCATCCAGATTGTTCACATGATCAAGGAGTGGATTGGTATTAACATTGGGAGGCTATTTAACCTTAACCTCAATGCTTCCATTATCTACCAAGTCCTGAATTGCACGCTGTAAACCGAAACATCTTTCAGTGTTGTGCCCCTTCTGAGTGTGGTAGGCACAATACTCATGATCCCTATACCAAGCTGGAGGAGGGATGCTGATCACTCTTGGAGCCACTATACCTAGCAATCCTTGCTTCTTTAACTTCTCATATGCGGCTATTACGGGCATTCCCAAATCAGAAAATTGCCTTCTTGGGTGAGGGGCCTTTTGGGCAGGTGCATTTGCTTGTATTATGAAGGGCTGTGAAGAAGAGGCTGGTGAGATTAACTGCTGAACTGCACTCACCACATTAGTTTCTGGACCCTTTCCCCGTCTGACTCGGTTGTTCTTACTTGCATCTTGGGAGGATCCTTGATATTAGGCCTCTCTCAGAATTCTATTCCCCACCCGTGTGCCAATGGCTATCAAGGCATCAAAAGTTTACAAATGCTTATAGTAAAGAACATCATAATAGGGCATTGACAAGTTCTCTATTAACATCTCTACCTGCTCTGCTTTTGAAGGCCTATCAGCCATCTTGGCGGCCTTGTCTTTGAATCTCATCAAGAAGGCAATGAATCCTTTTTTAGGCTACTGTCTCAATGTCTTAAGCTCTCGATGTTTCACATCCACCTCAGTATTGTAGGAGTACTGCCCAATTATGAGTTTGTGATGACTCCAACTGTGTGAGCCACCTTAGCGCTAGTCCTGATAGGGTTAAGATGAAGTCTTGCCCCATCTGGTTATTTGGAAGTTGCCACAACTTGGCGATGCTGAGGAAGACTTTGAGATGAGCCTTGGGGTCTCCTGATCCATTAAACCTATCAGTCTACCACTTGAATTTTTTGAGAATTCTTACTCCAGAGAAGAAACACATTTCTTTAGAGTCCACTGCTTGGCCCTCTGAGCCTTTTCCTGCTCGAATCATGTTCTCTAACTTCTCTAACTACTCTTTGAACTTCCTTTCTTTCTCTATCTCCAGAGGCTCAAAGTGGACGTGCACTAAAAATTCCTCTTCGTCATCTTCAATCACTACCCTAGGAGGAGGGACCCTGGAATAGGCCCCTTGTTGACCATTCAAACGGGTAGGTGAAGATCTTCTCTGACCAGTCGGTCGGACATGCTCTTGTTCTCCTGAGTCAACTCAGGAAGAATTCCCACAATGACCTATAGCTTCATCTTGTTCCACATCTCTAGTAGTCAGTGCCAGCTCATTCCTGGGGTCAGCTCTGGGAGGGTTCTAAAGTTTATGCAATATCTAAACTATCCCTCTCTTGACTTTAACCATTTCTATCTGTAAGGTCTCCATGGGATAGACCCAGGCCTGTTCGGGTGTTTCTATATTGGGTGGATCCATGCTTACTGGGCTATAATCACCTGGTAGTGGACAATCTCGAAGAGATGATGGAGGTGATTCTAGACTTAGGCGAGTCAATCGATTACCTTGACGCGTCCAAAGGGATCGCGGAGAATACTTAAGGTGTGGAATTGTGCCTGAACCAAAAGTGGTTTATTTTAGGATTCTTGAATTCCCAACCCCTTGTTCATACATTCTCTAAATTGAAAAACATTGATTCATCCAAGGTCAGTCCCCTATATGGTAGGAGTGGATAGGGTTTAATGCCCTTGGTCCACCCAATGTCATAAGTGGGTGTAGACACCCGATTTTGTCACCCTCTCCTGCCTATACTAAAATATGGATCTTGAACATGACTTCCTGCTTTTGAAAAATAGTGATGCTAATGGAAACACTCCCAGGCATGAAACCCTAGAAACCCTTGCGCAGGAGAGAAGGGGGAACAATTTTGGATTTTTATATACGAAGGAATCCGATCAAGATGACCGTACAGATGGATAGTGCTCAAAAATACAATTCTGAGGATATATGGTACACCAAAATTGGACTGTCGGATTGCCCGTAATCTTCCCTGAAATATCATATTTTTTCCATACACATGTCGCTCACACCGACCAGCCAGCCAGCCAACCAACCAACCAAGCCATCCAGCCATCCAGCCCAGCTAGCCAACAAGGCCAGCTAGCCTAGCCTAGCCTACATGCCCCTGCTACATACTGTGTGCCCCCATCGCACAGCCTGCACATCCCTACTGCCTGCTATATGCCCCTACAATATAGTATGCATGCCCCCACCGTATAGCATGTGCACCCCCATCATATAGCATGAGTGCCCCTGCTGTATGGCTGCACACACCTTGCCTGCACCATACGCATATTGCCCACACACCCATGCATGCACGCGCCTGTTGCCCATGCCCGCACCACCTCGGCCATTACCTGCACGTCATCCATCGTGCACCCATGACATCACCCACACTACCTGCCTCAACTAACCATACCTCTGGCACTTCGGCCTAGTCTTATGCTCCACCATCAGTGACTGGGATTGGTGTTTCTCTCTCCTCTCACTTTTTTGAAAATTACCTTTTCCTGGCTAAAATTTCTCTCTCCTCTCATTTTTTCAAAAACCACCTTTTTTTTTGCTTAAATTTCTCTCTCCTCCCATTTTTTTGAAAACCCCCTGGACAAAAGTCCTCCCCTCCCATTTTTGCCTTCAACCCCCCCTTTACCCATTGGACTAAAATCCTATCCCCTCAATTTAGGTAAGAGCTCCCCTTTCTTCGATTGGATAAAAGGATTCCCCCTCTCCAATTTGGTCAAAAAAAACTATAAATACCCCCTCCCTTAGAAAAAATGGAACAACATACCAGAATCCCCCTTCGCTCTTTCATAGTGAAATTTTCCTCCCCTCCCCCTCCTGATTTTCTTTTGATCTTCTGAGTGATCTTTGTTAAGATCCGAAAACTCATTCGAATCTTCGAAGTGTTCTTTGGGATCTTGAAGATCTTTAATCCAAATTCTTAGTTAGATCTAGCTTTAGTCAAAAATAGAATGTTCTTAAGCCACCTCCCTTGAGTGTTCTTAAGTGTTCTTGAGTGTTCTTGAGCATTCCTGAGATAGAAATCCCCCTTTTTTAAGTTCTTTGGGTCTATGAAGAGATCTCTGTTAAGATTTGAAACTCTGTTCGGATCTTCAAAGTGTTCTTCGGGACTTTGGAGTTCTTCAATCCCTTTTTAGGTCAACCTGTTTCTTTTTAAAAATAGCCATTCCTAGCCAAACCCCTGTCCGAGTGTCCCTGGAATCTTTTCAAAAATAGTCATTCCCAGCGGAAGCTCTGCCGAAGTGCCACCTCATCCTAAATCCAAAAATAGCCTTCTCTAATTGAAGCTCTGCTGGAGTGCCACCTCATCCCAAGCCCAGAAATAGCCTTCCCTAGCCGAAGCTCTGTTCGAATCCAAATCTACAAATGGCCTTCCCTAGCCAAAGCTCTGTCCAAATCTCAATCCTGAAGTAACCATTCCTAGCCGTAACCTTGTCTGCATACCATCAGAATCAGCATCTCTCAAGAAAGGAAGTTGGAGGTCAAAACCATCTTCCCCTGGGCCAGGAGAATCTAAAAGATGGTCCTAACTGATACTAATCAGGGGCCCACCCCTCTTGACCCAAAATAGGGGTTAAGTTCAGGTATAATTTCTCAACCAACTTGTCGTAATGTAGACTTTATACATATTTTGTTTTAGTGTATATAGTAGTTGGAATTCAATTAATGTATATATGTGTGATAACTTAGCCATACATATGGAATAGTAATAATTGTGGAAAATGTTCGTTCTCAAGCATCTAGTAAAAAGACCAATTAAACCAAACAGATTGGGTGCCAAACACCTTCCTAATTCTGTAACTTGACACTTACCCTAAGTCTCTGGACTAAACCAAATTTTGGGCCCTTTTCTTAGGAATCGGGCCCACACCCAGGTCCTAGGCCCATAACCCTAGGTGGTGACTCTAAACCCCATTTGTATGATCCTAATCCCCGTATTGGACTATCATCAAACCCCCATCTCAAATGACAAATTTTAAACTCTTACGAAATAGGCCTCCACATATCTCCAAGTGGCGATACGGCAGTGTGGGGCCCGTAAGTAAAGTACACCACAACACGAACCCCTCCCCTTATATGAAAGTGAAGAAAGAGAGAGGAGAGAGGATGAGGAGAGATGCATAGTCCATTTCTCCAGCCGAGACCCTCACTGTGGCGACTCTACTGGGGATAAATGTCAAGCTTCCAATACTAGATGCTACCTTTAAATGCAGAAACATTTTGCACCATATTTGTTTGAAAACATGTTTGGCTGACCCCATGTTTGTAATTGTATTCACTAACTGCATTATACATCTTGCTCAAAGTGAAATCATTTGGCAAGGGACTCTCTATCATGCCCGCACCCTCGGGAAGTTCAGTGCATGTCATGGAGAGTACTCTAAGAGCAAATGATACCCACTTCCTATACAAGAATGAATAGTATTATCAAACTACGAGGATGTTGTATTTGTGCCAGCACCCTCGGGGAGGTCCATGCACTTTATAATATTCTGAGATTAAATGTGTCATCAAAAGGTAAGGATGTCCGTATTTGTGCCAGTACCCTCGGGGAGGTCTATGCACTTTATAACATTCTGAGATCGAATGATGGTTATCCTATATTATACTTTTACACACAATCACTCACGGTTCCACCACCCCGTGGCCAATTGCTTAATCTCGTGTGTAGTCACGAGTAATGGGCAAGGAAGTCACCCCCTTAATCTCGTACCTACTGGTATATCAAAAGGATCACATACCTTGCATATATAGTTTCTGTCAAGGAAGCCTTATCGGTCCTATTGCATCTGTCGTATGCTCGCATCATGTAGAACATAGATGAAGAAGCTAGGAGTGCCACAAGCTAACTATAGGAATTATTTGTGGTCTTGAAAAGGAATGTTCCTATGTTATATTTTTGACATAAAGAATTGCTTTCCTAAGTGGATTTCGGATAAAAGGTGTCCCTCCTCCATAAGAAGAATGTCCAGATATGTGACTCAAGGGCAATCCCATCGTAGTCACGTCAAGTCCCGAGAAGTCCTAAGAAAAATCAGGATGAAGGACACCTAGTGGGAAAATAGTAAGGAAAGCATGACTTTATTATATGGAATGTCTTATGGGAATATTCTTAATGAGCCATTTGTATGGACTTCTCACTTATGACATTGGGTGGACCAAGGGCATCAAACCCTATCCACCCCTACTATTTAGTGGACTGACCTTGGATGAATTAATGTTCGTTAATTTAGTGAATGTATGAACAAGGGGTTGGAAATTGAAGAATCATAAAATAAATCACTTTTAGTTCAGGCACAATTCCAAACCTCAAGTATTCTTCGTGGTCCCTTTGGACACGTCAAGATAATCGATTGACTCACCTTAGTCCGGAATCACCTCCATCATCTCTTCGAGATTGTCTACTACCAGGTGATTACAGCCCCATAAGTATGGATCCACCCAATATGAAAACACCCAAACAGGCTTGGGTCCGTCCCATGGAGACCTTGCAGACAGAAATGGCTGAAGTCAAGAGAGGGATCGCTCAGATATTGCATACACTTCAGAACCCTCCCAGAGCTGATCCCAGGAATGAGCCAACACCAGCTACGGGAAATGTGGAATAGAATGGAGCTACAAGTCATCTTGGGAATTCTTCCCAAGTTGACTTAGGAGAACCAGAGCATGTCCGACCAATTGGTCAGAGAGAATCTTCACCTACCCATCTGAATTGTCAACGAGTGGCCTATTCCAGGGTCCCTCCTCCTAGGGTAGTTATTAAAGTTGAAGAAGAGGAATTTGTACCACATGTCCGCTTTGAGCCTCCGGAGACGGAGAAAAAAAGGAAACTCAGAGAGCAATTAAAGAAGTTAGAAAATATGATTCGAGCAAGAAAAGGCTCAAAAGGCCAAATAGTGGATTCTGAGGAAATAAGTTTCTTCTCTGGGGTAATAATTCCAAAAAAATTCAAGTGATAGATTGATAGGTTTGATGGGTCAGGAGACCCCAAGGCTCATCTCAAATCCTTCCTCAGCATTGCCAAGTTATGGCAACTTGCAGATAACCAGATGGGGCAGGCCTTCATGTTAACCCTACGAGGACCAGCACTGAGGTGGCTCACACAGTTGGAGTCATCACAAACTCAGAACTAGGCAATGGTAGTGAAAGCCTTCACCAAACAATACCCTTATAATATTGAGGTGGATGTGAAACATCGAAAGCTTGAGACGTTGAGGTAGCAGCCTAAAGAAGGTAGATATGTTGATAGAAAACCTATCAAAACCCTATTATGATGTTCCTTACTATCAGCATTTGTAAACTTTTCATGCCTTAATAGCCACGAAATGCATGTGGAGAACAGAATTTTGAGAGAGGCCTAGTATCAAGGATCCTCCTAAGATGCAAGCAAGAACATCTGAATCGGATGGGGAAAGGGGCCTGAAACTAATGTGGTGAGTGTAGTTCAGCAGTCAGTCTCATCAGCCACTTCTTCACAGCCCATCATAATACAAGCAGATGCACCCGCCCAAAAGGCCACTAGCCTAAGAAGGTAGTGTCCTCTAGTCTCCATAAAAAAATGAAGTTCATTCATGAGGGAAAGGTGGTCTTAGTGGTCAGAGATCCTGAAGTGGTTCACACTTTGACCAACATTGAAAATAGGGAAGAACAGGACTAGGAGGTGCAACTAAGTGGTTTTGAATTAGACACCACTTGCACAGCCATTGCTAAAGAAGCTCCAAAGGAGAAAATCCCAGCTAACTATGAAGCCATCTAGAGTTCGCCAGTGAATCAGATGATGAAGAATATGCAATATTTTACTAGTATAGGACTAGGTAAATATCATCAAGGAGTTCCAAAGCAGCCTAGTTTGGCAGTGAACGAAGGAAAGAATGGTCTCGGGTACACTCCCCTAACTTTCAAAGGGCAAAAAGTGCTGAGGATGACTAGGAAGATCTCCGTCACTTACTACCCTACTCTCAATGGGTACTTCGTGAAAAAAGGAGAGGATTTCCCTTTTTGCAAAAATGTGGAGCCATGGTTTGATGAAACTTCTGCCAAGATGCAACTAGGACTTGAAGTGTTCTTCCAAAACGAGTTCGATTAGGTGACTCATGAAGTAGAACAACAGCAAATGCTGGTTAAGGAAAGTGATCAAGATAGCTGCATTACTGGGATAGCGAAAGTTGCAATGATTGAAGATAGGTTCACCTTTGGTAACCCCACAACACTAATCCAATCTAAATAATTGCGAAGTCCTCAAGTCCTCCTGAAAAGGGAATAGGAATAGAAGATAAGACTCACCTAGAGTCTACCACTTTTCCTTGATGTGAAAGGCTTCATTTGCTCCCTCCTACAAAAGCCAAGAGCCAGAGAGTTGCATGATCTCAAGCCCTATCCTTTTGGAGGAAGAAGCACGTATGCAAAATAGAGGAGAACATAGAGGATGATGGTTTGTATGTACCGTGCCCGTACCAATTGCAATGGGAGGGCTCATGAAGGTGGTCAAAGATGTGATGGAGGCAATGGAATGGTATCCCTCAGTAGGCTCGAAAGGATGGACTTCGAAGAAAAGGGATTGAGCAGTCTCCACTGATCATAACCCCTCAAAAAGTTTGGCTTCCAAGAGTATGAGATTGATCAACTTGTATTCATAAGGAAGCGGGCACTTGTCCAGAGGAACCATTGCGCCCCTGAAGAAATAGCAGAAAATTTATCAAAAGAAGAAGAAGGCCCTCATCCATCAGGCCACTAAACCACTTCTGAATAGGACAAGCATTGGAGAAAAGTTCAAGTTTGCTCCTGCTATTGAGTTAACTAGCCTGATTACCCTAGGTGAAAGCATTAAGCTAGTTATCGAGTCTGTAGTCGGGTCTGTTGTTTATGATTTTGTGTCAACCTCCCCTCTTGAGAAGAGTCCAGAGTCCTTGTATGTCGAGTCTGTTGCTCCTTTTATGAATAAAATTTCTGATTCTGAGTATGACTCGCCTCCATTTTCCGATGATGCTCTTAATAAATATCAAGAATTAATAAAATAAAGCAAACCAAAGAAATCCCAACCCATCTATGAGGATACTTGGGTTATTAATTTAGGAACTGATGAAAGCCTTCAAGAGGTAAAAATTGGTACTACCCTTGATGATGAAGAAGTAGAGATGATGATTAACCTTCTAAAGGAATTTGCCGAGGTCTTTGCTTGGTCTTATGAGGATATACTTGGTATCGACCCCAACATCGTGCAGCATCGATTGCCAACTTACCCTGGGGCAAAGCCGGTAAAATAGAAGCTTCAAAAAATGCTGCCAGAATAGAGTGAAAAGATCAGAGAAGAAGTTGTGAAACAATGGAATGTGGGGTTCCTACAGGTGGTGAAGTGCCCCCATTGGTTGGCCAATAATGTATTAGTACCAAAGAAAGATGGGAAGGTATAGATGTACGTGAACTTTCAAGATCTTAACAAAGTGAGCCCTAAATTTGACTTCCCATTACCCCACATTGACGTATTGGTAGATAATATGGTGGGGAATGCTTTGTTATCATTCATGGATGGATTCTTAGGATACAACTAAATAAGTATACACCCAGAGGATTGTGAGAAAACAGCCTTCACCACTCTATGGGGAACCTATTGTTACAAGGTGATACCTTTTGGACTGAAGAATGCCGGGGTTACTTATCAGCCATGGCCATATTGCATGACATAATGAATAAAGATGTGGAAGTCTATGTGGACAACATAATAGTAAAGTCAAAAGATCAGCAGGGGCATATTCCCGCACTAAGGCGATTCTTCAAAAGAATCAAGACGTATTAGCTGAAGTTGAACCCTCAGAAGTGTGTTCAGGGCAATGGCAAGAAAGTTGTTAGGCTTCTTGGTGAGTGAAAGAGGCATTGAAGTCGACTGTATCAAAATCAAGGTTATTCAGGAAATGCCCACACCTCGGACTGAGAAGAAACTACGAGGATTTCTAGGTCACATCCAATATATTAGCAGATTCATAGCTCAGTTGACTACAATCTGTGAACCAATTTTCAAGCTGCTGAAGAAGGATCAGCCCATGGAATGGAATGACCAATGCCAACAAGCCTTTGGCAAGATCAAGGAGTACCTTATGAACCCACCAGTATTGACACCGCTAGTGGAGGAAGAACCACTTCTATTGTATCTATCCGTGGGAGAATATTCCATTGGCTCTATACTAGGACAAAAGGAAATAGAAAAGGGGCAGAACATACCATATATTACCTCAGCAAGAAGTTTCTGGAATATGAGACCCGGTACACATCTTTGGAAAGAACTTGTGCTCATTGATTTGGGTAACTAAAAGGTTACGACACTACATGGTTTCCTATCTAGTGCATTTGATCTCAAAGATGGATCCCATCTAATATCTCTTCGAGAAACCAGCCTTAACAGGAAGGATGCTCTGTTGGTTACTTTTGTTATCAGAGTTTGACATCACCTATGTTACTCAGAAATCTATTAATGGCCAGGCCATAGCTGATCATTTGGTTGCTCACCCCACAAAAGATGGAAGATCCTTGGATGATGCCTTTCCCGATGAAGGAATCGCAATGGTAGAGGAAGATGATACAATTAATAAATGAAAGTTATTCTTTGATGGAATAGCCAATTAGAATGGATGTGGCGCGGGAATATTGCTAGTCACTCCTGACGGCCTTTATTTGCCTTCATCATTTCATCTTGACTTCCCCTGTACCAATAATATTGCCGAATATGAAGCCTGGGCTTTGGGGCTCGAAACTACTTTAACCATTGGGGTGAAAAGGATCAAGGTGTATGGATATTCATCCATTGTCATTTGTTAAATGCAAAGAAAGTGGAAAACTAGAGATGAAAAGTTGAAGCCGTATCAAGAACATCTGGAAAAGGTGATTGAACACTTTGAGAAGATCTCATTCGAATACTTCAAGAGGGATGACAACAGGTTTTCTGATGCCCTTGCAACCTTGGCTTCTATGGTAGAGTACAACCCTATGGTTAGAGTCTGACCATTCTTAGTAAAACAAAGAAGGAGGCTCATTTATCAGAATTTCATAAACTCTCTCACTGCGGATGGTCGGTCTTAGTTTACTTACATGGTGGATTTTATCAGGGAAAGGAAGTACCCAGTTGAAGCAACTGCCAGAGAGAAGAAGTTTCTGAGGAGATATGCCACCCAGTTTATTCTCCAAGAGGATTTGTTATACAAGAAATCCTATGACGGAATACAGTTGTTGTGTGTAGATGAGGAACAAGCTACAACTATCATGGAAGAAATTCATCAAGGTCTTTGTGGACCCCACATGAATGCCAAGATGTTATCTAAGAAGATCCTCAGACTGGGATATTACTGGAACACAATGGAAACAGATTCTATGGACTTTTTCAGAAAATGCTATGAGTGGAAGATATTTGCTAACATCATACATATCTCGCCAATCGAGCTGCATTCGCTCAGTTCACCTTGGCCATTCTCCACTTAGGGCATCGATATTATTGGAAAAGTCAACCCTAAAGCATTAAAATCGGCCATGAGTTCATCCTAATAGCCATTGATTATTTCACCAAGTGGGTAGAAGCTCAGTCCTATGCACTCTTCACATCTACTAAGGTTGCCAAATTTATCTAGGAAAATATCATTACGTGATATGGAGTACCTCAAGATTTGATATTGGATTAGGGATCCCATTTCTGAGGCAAGACCGACAAAATTTGCATAAAGTTCAATATCAGAAGGCATTGATCTACCACTTACAGGCCGCAGACCAATAGGGCAGTAGAGGTAGCCAAAAAGAACATCAAATTCATTTTGTAAAAAATGGCAGAAACATACAAGGATTGGGCTGATAAGTTACCCCTTGCCTTATGGGTGTATCGGACTTCTGCACAATCCTCGACGGGGGCAACCCCTTTCTCTTTGGTATACGGGGTTGAGGTAGTTCTACCCGTGAAAATCCTGGTACCATCCCTAAGGGTACTCCTTGATAGTCAGCTACCTGAAGGAGAATGGGTGAAGTCTAGACATGATGAGCTCAACTTTCTTGACGAAAGGCGTATAAAAGCTATGGATAATCTAAAGAAATATCAACTGAGAATGGCCCGGGCCTTCAACAAGAATGTGAAGCCCCATCACATAGAGGTGGGTGAACTTGTTCTTCGGGAATAAAGAGCCCCTATTCATGACCCAAGAGAAAAATTCAGGCCTAACTGGAGCGGCCCATTCACTGTTAAAGAAATTCTTCCAAGCAAAGCTATGAAGCTCGTAGACCACAACAGTGAAGAAATACCCAGACCAATCAACATGGATCAGCTTAAGAATATTATGTCTGAATGGGTGAATAGCCGGAACTACGTCAGACCTGATTCCTTTCGAGGGATATGTAGGCAACTTGACATGTGCAAGTGCAGTCTCAACCATCTCAAGGCAATAAATTGGTTCCTAAATTAATAATCAAGGTATCTTAAAAGATCATCATGGTTTGTGTCCCCCAAGAATCACCATTTGGCATGAAAGGCCATTAGGTATCTGTCATCCACCCATTGGTCCGTCACTTTTTATCCAGAATTCTATCCCCTAAGAATCGCCATTTGGCATGTAAGGTGTTAGGATTTAAAATGTAACCGCAAGCATACGGTTCAGTGTAGCTACGGGTAGAACACAGGGAGAGCAGCCACTTTATTTTTTTGCTTATTTTAATAATGTGAAAGTGAACCGATTAATGGTTGTAATCTAATTCTAACTACCATCCTAAACATATGTATCTAAAATAACGTCCTAATCATTCGTCACCTAAAATTTAAATACGCAAGCCATGCAATTAAAATTAAATAAATAAATAACTAAAAATAAATAACCCACGCAATTAAAAAGCAATGAAGAGAAAAAAAATACTTAAATAAAAATAAAGTAAAAGAAAGGGGATAAAGCTAGAGAGAGGCTCAAAAGTAGGTTTCTCTACTTAGCCCGAGTGACGCATCTTAATATGAGCTTCCCTACTTGACCAGAGAGTCACTCTTATAAGGGTTACTCTACTTGGTTTTAGGGAAAGGGAAATAATTAAAATAAAAATAATAAAATGATGGTTCTATGGCTAGGAGGGGCAAAGCCAACACATACACTAGCCATGAACCTTGGCACAACTGAAATTAAAATCCTAAATTAAGAAAGAAAGGGTAGTCAGAAGAGGGAATGAGAAGGGGGTGAGAAGACTGTTGAAGGAGCCTACTTACTTGAATTTCAACCCTTGAACTGAAAACTTGATCGATTTGAGATACTACCAGCGCTAAAAACTAGATCTAAAATAAACCAAATCTAAAATTCTAGTACTAGAGATGCTCCACGGCTCGTGATCTTGTCACCTAGATCTAAGCCTAGAACTATAACATTAAAAATTACAACTCAATTGCATAAATCATAAACATAAAAGGCTGAATAAAAATAAAAGAGTGCTTGCATTAATTGAAATAAAAACCTATTACACAAGTAATTAAAACAAAAATAAAGAAGAACTAAAACTAAAGAGAGAGAGAGAGAGAGAGAGAGAGAGAGAGAGAGAGAGAGAGAGAGAGAGAGAG
>NW_024868408.1:38073-38177 GCF_013358625.1 Macadamia integrifolia | reverse complement strand
AATTCCCATGCCTTTCCTTCATCTGTAAAAGATGTAAATCCCTCAGGGCACATAGACTATCATTTGTTTAGTTTGGTAATTAATACCCTCATAAATTATTTGAC
>NW_024868408.1:0-38053 GCF_013358625.1 Macadamia integrifolia | reverse complement strand
TCCACGGTTAAAGAGAGAGAGAGAGAGAGAGAGAGAGAGAGAGAGAGCAACAAAAAAAAAAACCCTAGAAGAAGAATGAAGTGTCCCTCCTCCTCTTACATGAGTTGTATTTTTAGGGAATGGGGAGGTAAGGTAACAAATTTCTTTTTCCTAAAAGGAGGAAGCCCACAATTGGTAGTCTTTTGAGACCAAAAGTGCTAAGGTGGAGGAGAGAGAAGAGAGAAATAAACTTGGAGAAATTTTCTATAATTTTTTTTCTTATTTTCTTTCTCTTTTTTCTTATTTATTTTTCTCTTCTTTTTCTCCCTCTCTTCAAATCTTGCTTTTTCTTTCCCTTAGACGATTTTCCTTCTTGCTTTGTGTGATTTGGATAATCTTCTGGTGATGATGTGGAGGAGAGAGAAGATTTGTACAAGATTTATTTCTCCCTTTTTTTTCTTTCCTTTTTTTTTTCTCTTCTTACGCAAGAAACTCCTCCCATGATTTTCCTTGCTTCTAATTTGATGTGAAAATCTCCTCCGTGCCCTTAGTGCTTTAAGTGAGTGAAAAGCAAGAAATCTTCAACAAAATTCTTCAAAAAAAGATAACCATGAGATTCGAACTTGAGACCTCCTGGTGAGCAGGGGACTTTTACACACCATAGCTCACCAACTACACTAGGTAGTTGTTGTTGGAGAGATATAATGCCCAATAATGCTTAAAGCCTTTAAAATACAAAACCTGCAAAAAGAGAGTAAAACCTAAGGTAGCTCCATTCTAAATATGTAAAATGCATGTTTTACTACCCTAGATTTCACACATAAATGTGCTCATTATAAGGCCATTAGGTATCTGTCATTCACCTATGGTTCGTCTATTCTTATCCAGGATAAATCGCCACCCGGTACCAGTTTATCAAGGCCAGTTTATTCTCCGCCCTTGATCAGTCAAAGTCAAAAGAAAAAAAGAAGAGCTTGATGCAACAATGATAAAGGCTTGTTTGAATCATTAGCTAATGAGTAATGCTTTGATAAATCATCATATCTCATTGTTTGTTGTGGTTTCAGGAAAATTTATGGGCTCGTTGGATAAGACGTTGAGGAAATGGACCTTAGACATAAATATGAGGGCACCAGGATCGCTGAAAACCATGAATGTGTTATTTCTTGGCCAAGTTGGATATGTGAAGCTACATCACCAATTACTCCGACAGGTGCCTCAACACTGGGATGCCAACCTGCATGTATTTCGGTTTGGATTAATGGAGATTTGCCCAACTCTTGAAGAATTTTGGGTTTATATTCTATCTCCATCCAAAGGCAGTTTGTTCCAACCCTCTTTGAAGAAAGATTACTTAGAAAAAAATCAAGATTTCTTCAGATGGAAAGAAGAAGAAGTAAAGCAGTTTGTTAGGTATAGGAAGATCGACATTCTAAAGGTGGCTCAGATCTTCATCCAATATCTACCAATGGGAGGAATCCATCAACAGAAATCCTTGGATGCTTATTTACTTTGCATGATAGCTCGTTATGTTCTCCGCACTCCTAGGCATGTTGCACCATCTGTTCTGATTGAGGTAGTAAAACAATTGAAGAAGGGTGGTGACATCATCACTACGGTTCTTGTAGAAACATTCAAGGGATTTGATGACATGAGCTATGGCCATAGATTCGGATTAGATCATTATCAAGGGAGTCCTGTTATTTTTCAAATTTGGCTATTCGAGAAACTGAAGCTCACCACACCATTAAGGGGAAGCCCACTCGGAGTTTTTTGTTACTGGGATAAGAGAGAAGTTCTGAAATTCAACCTTATCACTGATTGGGATAAGTACCTGCAGGAAAGGATTGTGCAGGATATCGTATGGAGGTGCCCAGGGAAGCCACAAGAAGATTTTCTGATGAAGACCCCTGACCATAACTATGTCAGATTGATGGGATTGACTCACACGTCCGTTTGTTTGCCTATGTACATCAGCCGACAATACGAGCTCGTGGAGACGGACCCAGAAGAGTTAGTGAACTTTCACCCACTTTAAGAATTTTTTCCCCACCTTGTTATTTATCTATCCTGTCTATGGTAGGAAAGTTGTCCCCCTTTTCATGAAATTCACTTGGTAATAGAATAAAGAAGTCTTTCAATTTTTGTGTTATCCCGATTATTCTAATTATGACTTGAGTTATGGGATTGATTGTGCCTAAGCATTGCAAGCAAAAGAAAAAAAGGGGGAAGAAAGATTTTCTTTGTGCCAAAAGTAAGTTTTCATAGAGATGCTAAAATAAAATAACGAATAAACAAGGGGAAGGAAAAAGAAAAAAGAAAGAAAATATCCATGTGTCTGTATTTGCAAGAAATACAGGAAAAAATCCCTATGGGTCAGAAGCCATCATCTAAATCGTACTTTGAACCATCCTTATGAAGCACCGAGGAATCCGCTGATGCTACTCCAACCTACTCCAGCCTCTAGGTTAGGTCCTCAATCAATACACCCTGCCAGGCAATCTCCCAATCCTTGGCAACTATCACCTCGCACAAGCCATAACGCATCCTCCTAATCTCAGTATAGACCTCTGGACACCTGAGAAAGAGTATATCAGCCAAAGGAAAGAGTTAATTGAAAAATGATCAGATACTCACATAATCATAAGGAATAAGCAGCCCAAGGGAAGCGTCTACATCTGTGTTCGGCTCCAGAAGATGAAGAAGACTGGGGTTGGCCACGTTGGGATAGGTCCAGGTAGGGAAGCCACGAAAGGGGATGTTAGCAACCCTGAGAGACCCGCCGGCACTGGTAGAGAGCCCTATTTGTGAAGGATCGGTAGCACTAGCATGCGACCGAACAGCAGAAGGATCTACTCATCTCACTCTCCCATGAAAGAACATCAGTCACAACCAAAACAAGGAAAAATCTATAGGAAATACTCAAGAAAGGGCAAACATACCATTGGACCATTGGGACCGAGAGGGGTGCACACTGTCTCCTCCTCTAGGAAGGCTCTGTAGTCCCTATCCAGATTAAGAAAGGAGTCCTCCCATACTCCGTTAGCCAAGCACTTCATCTCATTTGTAGGGAAAATCTCTGGAAAATGCATAATAGGTGGAGGAAGACCGAGAGAAGGGCGTGGATCGATGTCTGACCACTAGGGTACTACTCTCTCTCTTAAGTACCAGGCATGGCCCCACATGCCCTGGAAAAGGACTCGATTCTCAGACAATTGATGAGCCAAGGTGACTCTCTCGGAATCCGAAAAGACAAGGTCATGGAATGGTCTCCAAATAACCTGCACAACCAAGGGAGGGTATGTATAGCATCAGGAAAATAGAATTTTAGCGTCAGACATGGCACACCTTAGTGAGATCGTTCAAAAGAGAACTAGCAGTGGTCCCCGGAGGATGGCGTTAGGCCCGAACCACCTGGTTAGCTCCCCACTTTGTGGTCAGGGGGAAGAAGAATGTCTTAGGATCCCTCAGTTTTGGGGCTATTGTTCCCAGGTGCTCAAAACACCAGGGCTGTTTCAAGAAATCAAAGCAAGAAAGTGCAGACCAAATGACTAAAAGAAAATAGATATGAGAAGGAAAGTTACCTAGATAATGTAGCCTACCCCCTTGAGGCCCCTATCTCCATAGGACAGAAGGTCCACGGACCGCAGGAGATATTCATAGGAGGCCTCACGGCCCTCACCCCAGTCCTAAGAATCTACTGTGCAAATTTCTTCGAGGAAGTACACTAGGTGGATATCTACTCCCCATCGGAGGTCACTAAAGAGGCACTGACCCACGACAAATAGCAGAAAGGAACGATCTATCTAAGACATGTTGCCTGGATTCTCCCTCAGGTCAACTTTCCACCATCGGGCACTAATTTCCCCTAGGTGGACGCATGTCTGGCCCGCTTTAATAGTGATACCGGTCAGATCTGTAAACTCCCTGGCAATCAAAAATCCTACAGGTAGGGTCATGGATCTACCCCAAAATGGAATGCCTGTTAAGGCATAGAAGCACATAGGTGTAATGGTGATCTCGCCAACGGGAAGGTGAAAAGTGTGAGTACTCAGCCACCTCCACTCCATCAAGGCCCCCACCAATGCTGGATTAAACTTTCAGGTCTCTACAATGGCTGGCCAGCACAGATAGGTATCATCAACCATCTCCTTCACCCTGCGAGAGAGCATCCTATGCCAGGACTGAACCATGTTCGGATGCCCATAGGAGGCCAAGGTAGGTGGTTCCTTCCCCTCATGCTAATGGAAATAAATAAAAAATAATAAATAAATAAAGAAAAAATAGCAAAAAGAAAAAACAATACGATAAACAAAAAAAAAGGAGAACAACAAAACAGAAATAAAAGATGATCAAAATAATGAATAAAATGTAAAGACTTACCCAGGAACCCCATATGGAGTTGTAGATGTGATTCCGACTATTGCGAAGAGTCTACCCAAAATACTAATCAGCTAGGCCCTCATCCCTATGGGAAGGATTGCTGCAACTCTCGAGCTGGACCTCTCCCAGAATCTTCCTCTTCCGCTTTTCAGCCAAATTTTCAGAAACTGTAAAAAGGCCCAAAATTTTTTCAAAATTACAAAGAGCCCAAAAAAATTTTCAAAATTACAAGAAACCCTGGAAAGCTTCCCAAATTGCACAAAAGCTAATAAGAATATCAAATTCTCCAAATAACTCCTCCCTCAAGAAAAAAAATGAAAATCTTCAAGAACTTCAAGAGTAAGGTGAAAAACTCCAAGAACAAAAAGGAAAACTTCAGGAAAAACCAGAGAGCTCTAGGAACTCAAAACTCACCCAGAAAAGTTAAAATGAAGAATGAACAGGGGAGAGGGCCCATTTTATAAAAAAATATTAAATAAATAAAAAATAAAAAATAAAAAAATTTGGGATTCCAATTCAGTAGTCCAAATTCAATTCAAAGAAGAACCAAAGAATTAAAAGATTCCAAATCAAGCATCAAAATTCAAAATTCAAATAAAAAATCCAAATCAATTGTTATTGTCTTTTACAGGGTGGAAAGAGTAGGAATTTCTTTCATGTAATTGACAAGGCCAGATAGCCTAGCCCGGTTCAAAAGAACCCGCCTAGAAAACCAGATAGACTAGCTCAGTTCGAAAAAACCCACCTGGAAGACCATATGGTCAAGATTGGTATGAAAGAACTAGCCTGGAGACCAAAATTCCCTGAACTGGCACATGTGAAGCCTAGCTAAGGAAAATCAAAGAATCAAGTGTTTTACCTGTTATAGGATTAGAAAAGCAACGAATTCCTCTCTTATAACCTTTGGTCCAAGATAGTCCAAATTGGGTTAAAGGACCCAGCCTGGAGACCAAAATTCCTTAAACTGGCACATGTGAAGCCTAGTTAAGGAAAATCAAAAACCAAAGTACTCACATTGTTTTCAAGATTGGACGAGCAACGAATTCCTTTCCACAATTGGCAGCCCCAAGTAAATCCTCAACTTCAAAGTAGTTAGGAGATATTATCTATTGTATTTTTTAACTCGATCATAACTAAGCAAGATGACGACAATACATGCTCTGGTGACAAAATGTGGTCGTTCTTTTCTTTGCCTTTTGGCAATTGGCATAGGCCTTAGCCAAAGAGGGGCATTCTGTAGACTCCCAATTTTATCACCCTCCCCTGGCTATAATGAAATATAGATCTTGGATGCAACTTTCGACTTCTGACCAACAGAGATGCTAATGGAAATACTCCTGGACCAGACACCCTAGAAACCCTCACGCGGGAGAGAAGGGTCCAATTTTGGCTATTTATATATGAAAAAATCTGGTTAAGATGACCATACAGATGGATAGTGCTCAGAAATACAATTCTGATGATATATGGTACACCAAAATTGGAAAGTCGGATTGCTTGCAATCTTCCCTAGAAAATCATATTTTTTCAGTAAGCATGTCGCACACACCGACCAGCCAGCCACCCGAGCCAGCCAGCTAGCCTAGCCTGGCCTACATGCCCCTACCCATGCTGTGCACCCCCACTGCATAGCCTATATACCCCGATGCCTGCTGCACTCCCTCGCTGCACAACCTATGAGCCCCCGTCGCATAGCCTGCAGACCCCCCAGCACAGCATACGCATCCCAGCCATATAGCATGCGTGCCCCTACTGCATGGCCATGCACACCTTGCCTGCACTGTGCGCATGTTGCCCGCACACCCATGCCAGCCTGACCCACATGCTATGTAAATTGCCCGCACACCCATGCATGCACGCCCCCACTGTCCATGCCCATACCACCTCGGCTATTACCCGCGTGTCATCCGTCGTGCACCAGTGACATCACCTGCACCACCTACCTAAATTAACCATACCTCAAGCACTTTAGCCTAGTCCCGTGTACCACAGTTAGTGGCTGGGAATGGTATTTCTCTCTCCTCTCACTTTTTATAAAACTACCTTTTCTGGCTAAAACTTCTCTCCTCCCACTTTTTCGTAAATCACCTTTTTCTAGCTAAAATTTCTCTCCTCTTGCTTTTCTAAAAATGGCCTTTTTTTACTAAAATTTCTCTCACCTCCCTCTTTTCTGAAAACTACCTTTTTTTTGGTTAAAATTTCTTTCTCCGTTCATTTTTTTGAAAACCCCCTTTTACCCAATGGACAAAAGTCCTCCCCACCCATTTTTGCCTTCAACTCCCCCCTTTACCCATTGGACAAAAATCCTATCCCCTCAATTTAGGTAAGAGCTCCTCTTTCGTCCACTGGATAAAGGGATTCCCCCTCTTCTATTTGGTCAGAAAAAACTATAAATACCACCCTCCCTTAAAAAAAAAAAAAAGAACGACACACCAGAATCCCCCTTAACTCTTTCATAGTGAAATTTTCCTCCCCTCCCCCTCTTGATTTTCTTCTGATCTTCAGAGCGATCTTCGTCAAGATCCAAAAACTCATTCGGATCTTTGAAGTGTTCTTCAGGATCTTGAAGATCTTCAATCCAAATTCTTAGTTAGATCCAATTTTTACTCAAAAGCAGCATGTTCTTGAGCCACCTCCCTTGAGTGTTCTTGAGCATTCTTGAGCGTTCCTAAGATAGAAACCCTCCATTTTTGAGGTTCTTCGGGTCTACAAAGAGATCTTTGTTAAGATCTGAAACTCTGTTTAGATCTTCAAAGTGTTCTTCGGGATTTTGGAGTTCTTCACTCCATTTTTAGGTCAGCCCATTTCTTTCTAGAAATAGCCATTCCTAGACGAACCTATATCCGAGTGTCTCTGGAATCTTTCCAAAAATAGCCATTCTCAGTGGAAGCTTTGCTGAAGTACCACCTCAGCCTAGCCCTCCCTTAGCCTATCCCCAGCGAAAGCTCTGCTAGAGTGCCACCTCATCCTAAATCTAAAAATAGCCTTCCCTACTCGAAGCTCTGTCGGAGTGCCACCTCATCCCAAGCCCCAAAATAGCCTTCCCTAGCCAAAGCTTTGTCTGAATCCAAATCCAGTAATGGCCTTCCCTAGCTGAAGCTCTGTCCGAATCCTAATTTAAAATTAACCATTCCTAATCGAAACCCTAATCGTATACCATCACAATCAGCATCTCTCAAGAAAGGTAGTTGGAGGTCAAGACCATCTTCCCCTGAGCTAAGAGAATTCGAAAGACGGTCCGAGCTAATACTAATCAAGGGCCCACCCCTCTTGACCCGAAACAGGGGTTAAGGTCAGGTATAATTTCTCAACCAACTTATCATTTAGTGTATATAGTAGTTTGAATTCAATTAATGTATATATGTGTGATAACTTAGCCATAAATGTAGAATAGTAATAATTATGAAAAATGTTCGTTCTCAAGCATCTAGTAAGAAGACCGATTGAACCGAGCAAATTGGGTGCCTAACACCTTCCCAGTTCTATAACCTGAACTTACCCCAAATCTCTAGACCATACCAAATTTTGGGCCCTTTTCTCAAGAACCAATCCCACCCCCGAGTCCTAGGCCTATAACCCTAGGTGGTGACTCCAAACCCTATTTGTATGATCTCAATCCCAGTATTAAACCATCATCAAACCCCCTGTCTCAAATGATGAATTTTACACTCTTGTGAAATAGGCCTCCATGTATCTCTAAGCTACGATATTACGGTGTGGGGCTTGTTAGCAAAGCACACCACGACACAAACCCCTCTCCTTAGATGAAAGTGAAGAAAGAGAGAGGAGAGAGGATGGGGGAGATGCATAGTCCATTTCTCCGGCCACGACCCTCACAACGGGAAGTTCATACAAATGGATTGTTGAGAATATTCCCACAAGACATTCCATATAATAAAGTCATGCTTTCCTTGTTCTTTTCCGACTAGGTGTCCTTCCTCCTGATTTTTCTCGAGACTTCTCGGGACTTGATGTGACTACAACGGGATTGCCCCTGAGTCACATATTTGGGCATTCTTCTTAAGGAGGAGGGACACCTTTTATCTGAAACCACCTTAGGAAAGCAATTCTTTATGTCGGGAATGTAATATAGGAGCATTCCTTTTCAAGAAAACAAACAAGTCCTCCAGTTAGCTTGTGGTGCTCCTAGCTTCTTCATCTATTTTCTACATTATGCCAGCATACAGTGGATGCAATAGGACCAACAAAGCTTCCTTGATAGGATTTATATACACAAGGTACATGATCCTTTTGATATACTCGTAGGTACGAGATCAAGGGGTTGACTTCCTTGCCCATTACTCATGACTACATATTAGGTTAAACAATCGGCCATGGGGTGGTGGAACCGTGAGTGATTATGTGTAAAAGTGTAATGTAGGGTAACCATCATTAGATTTCAAAATGTTATAAAGTGCTCAAAACTCCCCAAGGGTACTGGTAGAAATATGAACATCCTCGTCGTTTGATGACGCATTCGATCTCAGAATGTTACAAAGTGTATGGACCTCCTCGAGGGTGTTGGCACAAATACAACATCCTCGCCATTTGATGACACCTTTATTCTTGTGCAGGAAGCGGGTATCATTTGCTCTTAGAGTACTCTCCATGACATGCACTGATCTCCCCGAGGGTGTGGGTATGACAGGCAGTCCCTTGCCAAATGATTTTACTTCGAGCACGATGCATGATGCAGTTAGTGAATACAATTTACAAACATGGGGGTTAGCTAAACATGTTTTCAAACAAATGTAGTGGAAAATGTTCTTGCATTTAAAGGTAGCATCTAATATCAAAAATCTTGACATTTATCCCCAGCAAAGTCGCCACTGTGAGGGTAGCGGCCGGAGAAATGGGCTATACCTCCCCATCCTCTCTCCTCTCTCCTTCTCTTTCATGTGAGGCAAGGGGTTCGTGTCTTGGTGTTCTTTTCTTGCAGGCCCGCACCGTCATATCACTGCTTTGAGATACATGGAGGCCTATTTCGTAAGAGTGTAAAATTCATCATTTGAGATGGGGTTTTGATGATGGTACGATTCGGGGATCGGGATCATGCAAATAGGGTTTGGAGACACCACCTAGGGTTATGGGCCTAGGACCTGGGGGTGGGCCCGATTCCTAAGAAAAGGGCCTAGAATTTGGTTTGGTCTAGAGATTTATGGTAAGTGTCAGGTTACAGAGTTGAAAGGTGTTAAGCACCCAATCTGCCCGATTCAACCAGGCTTCTTGCTAGATGCTTGAGAACGAACATTTTCCACAATTATTACTATTTCACATGTATGGCTAAGTTATCACACATATATACATTAATTGAATTCACAATACTATATACACTAAAATAAGGCATGTATAAAATCTACATTATGACAAGTTGGTTGAGAAATTATACCTAAACTTAACCCCTGTTTCGGGTCAAGAGGGGTGGGCCTCTGACTAGTATCGATTCGGACTGTCTTTCATGTTCTCCTAGATCAGGGGAAGATGGTTTTGACCTCCAACTTCCTTTCTTGAGAGATGCTGATTGTGATGGTATTCAGACAGAGTTCCAGCTAGGGATGGTCACTTTTAGATTTGGATTCGGACAGAGCTTCGGCTAAGGAAGCTATTTCTGGATTTGGATTCAGATAGAGCTTCGACTAGGGAAAGCTATTTTCGGGTTTGGATTCTAATAGTGCTTTGGCTAGGGAAGGCTTTTCGGGTTTGGATTCGGATAGAGCTTTAGCTAGGGAAGGCTAATTCCTGGCTAGGGATGAGATGGCACTCCGACAGAGCTTTGGCTAGGGAAGGCTATTTCTGGATTTAGGATGAGGTGGCACTCCGACAGAGCTTTGGCTAGGGAAGCTATTTCCTGATTTGGATTCAGACAGAGCTTTGGCTAGGGAAAGCTATTTTTGGGTTTGGATTCGGATAGAGCTTCGGCTAGGGAAGGCTATTTTTGGGCTAGGGATGAGATGGCACTCCGGTAGAGCTTTGGTTAGGGAAGGCTATTTCTGGATTTAAGATGAGGTGGCACTCCGAAGCTTCGGCTAGGGAAGGATATATCCTGATTTGGATTCGGACAGAGCTTTGGCTAGGGAAGGCTATTTTTGGGTTTGGATTTGGATAGAGCTTCGGCTAGAGAAGGCTATTTTTGGGCTGGGGATAATGTGGCACTCCGGTAAAGCTTTGGTTAGGGAAGGCTATTTTTAGATTTAGGATGAGATGGCACTCAGGTAGAGCTTCTGTTGAGGATAGGCTAAGGGATGGCTCGACTGAGGTGGCACTTCGGCAGAGCTTTCCCTGAGAATGGCTATTTCTGGAAAGATTCTAGGGACATCTTAGACAAAGGTTTGAGCTTAGAATGGTTATTTTTGAAAAGAAATGAGCTAACCTAAAAATGGATTGAATAAACCCAAAGTTCCAAAGAACATTTTGAAGATCCAAATAGAGCTTCAGATCTTAACTAAGATCTCTTTGTAGAACCGAAGAACCTTAAAAAAGGGGGAGGGGGTTTCTATCTCAGGAATGCTCAAGAACACTCAAGGGAGGTAGCTCAAGAACATACTATTTTTTGGCTAAAAATTGGATCTAACTAAGAATTTGGATTGAAGATCTTTAAGATCTCAAAGAACACTTCGAAGATCCGAAAGAGTTTTTAGATCTTGACGAAGATCGCTCTGAAGATTAGAAGAAAATCAAGAGGGGAAGGGGAGGAAAATTTCACTATGAAAGAGTGAAGGAGGATTCTGGTGTGTTGGTCTATTTTTTCTATGGGAGGGGGTATTTATAGTGAAAAAAAAAAGAGGGGCTGTTGCCTAAAGTGAAGGGATAGGGTTTTTGTCTAATGGGTAAAAGGGGGGAGTTGAAGGCAAAAATGGGTGGGGAGGGCTTTTGTCTAGGGGGTAAAAGGTGGTTTTCAAAAAGAGGGAGGAGAGAGAAATTTTAGCCAAAAAAGTGATTTTTGAAAAAATGGAAGGAGAGAGGAACACCATTCCCAGCCGCTGACGACGGCGCACGGACCAGGCTGAAGTGCCCAAGGTATTGTCAGTTTAGGCAGGTAGTGCAGGTGATGTCACAGGTGAATGACAGATGATGCGTGGGTAATGGCCGAGGTGGTGTGGGTATAGGCAGCCACGCTTGCATGCATGGGTGTGCGAGCAACATACACAGTGTGTGCGGGTTAGGCTGGCATGGGTATACGAGCAACATGCGCACGATGCAGGCAAGGTGTGCGCAAGCATGCAGTAGGGGCATGCAAGCCATGCAACGGGGGTGCGCAGCTGCACAGGGGGGTACGCAGGCTGTGTGGTGATGGCGCACAGCATGTAGCAGGGGGCCTACAAGCCAGGCTAGGTTGGTTGGGCTGGCTGGTTGGTGTGCACGACATGCAAGCGAAAAAAATGTGATTTTTCAAGGAAGATTGCTGGTAATCTGACGGTCCGATTTTGGTGTACCATATATCATTGGAATCATTTTTCTGAGCACTATTCATCTGTATGGTCATCTTGACTTGATTCTTTCATATATAAAAGGTCAAAATTGGACCCCCTCCTCTCTCCCGTGTGGGGATTTATAGGGTTTTCGGTAAGGGAATGTTTCCATCAGCATCTCTGTTGGTCAGGAGCTAGAAGTCGCGTCCAAGATCCATATTTCATCATAGCCAGAGGAGGGTGACAAAATTTGGTGTCTCTATTATGAGATCAAGGGGATGACTTCCTTGCCCAATACTTGTGACTACACATGAGGTTAAGTACTTGGCCATGGGGTGGTAGAACCATGAGTGATTGTGTGTAAAAGTGTAATACAGGAATATTACTATTCAATCTCTATAGACACCCAATTTTGTCACCCTCCTTCAGCTGTGATGAAGTGTGGATCTTGGATGCAACTTTCGGCTTTCAATCAACAGAGATGATGGATTGAGATAACCCAAAAACATTCCCCTACACGAAATCCATAGAAACCCCATGTAGGAGAGAAGAGGGTCGAATTTTAACTTTCTATATACGAAGGAATCTAGTCAAGATGACTGTATAGATGGATAGTACTCGGAAATACGATTCCAATAATATATGGCACATCAAGATCGGACCGTCAGATCTCTCGTAATCATCATCAGAAAAATCCATGATTGCATGCATACTGCGCATACTGGCCAGCAGGCCAGTCCACACAGCCGTGCACGCGCCCCCTCTGGTCATAGCCTGATCCCCCTCTGGTCATAGTTGGAGCCCCCTCTGGTTATAGCTTGAGCCCCCTTCCGACCATAACCTTGCCTACTACCCTACTCGTGCCCATATGTGTGCTACCCCACGTGCCATGTGCTACATACATGTGCCGCACACCAATGCCATGCGCCGCACACCAATGCCATGCGCCGCACACCAATGCCATTACCTTGACACTTTGTACACATTGCCTACCCCCCCATACTGACCATACTCCATGCACTTCGGCCAATCTTCGGTGCCTCCAACAATGGTCGAGATTGGTTTTCCACTACCCTAGTAGGTGAAGAGATTTCCTCTTCATCCACTAGAGACCAAAAACCCCCTTTTGTCCATTAGTTAAAAAACCCTTTCCACCCACTTTTGTCTGAAAACCCCCTTATATCCATTGGTTAAAAAACCCTTTTCACCACAGATTGTCCAAGAACTCCCTTTTGTCCATTAGTTGAGGAAATTCTCTCTCCTCCCAATTGGCTAGAAAAACTTATAAATAACCCCCTCCTTTGGATTTTACACACCAAACAACCCCACCTCACTCCATAGTAGTGAAGCTCTGCCCTCTCACCTCCTCCTCTCCCCCTTTGAGTTTCTTCGGATCTTCGGAGCGATCTTCGTCAAGATCCAAAATTTTGTTCAGATATTCGAAGTGTTCTTCAAGATCTTAAAGATCTTCAATCCAACTTTGTAGTTTGATCCATTTTTTTCCAAAAACAGCATGTTCTTAGCCTCCCCCCTTTGAGTGTTCTTGATCTTTACAAAAAGTAGAAATCCCTCCCCCCTTGAGGTTCTTCGGGTCTACGAAGAGATCTTTGTTAAGATCTAGAGCTCTGCTCGTATCTTTAAAGTATTCTTTGGTGCTTTGGATATCTTCAATCCATTTTTTAGGTCAATCCTTTTTTTAGCCTTCCCTATATTAAGCTTTGTTCGAGTGCCCCTGGAATATTTCTAGAAATAGCCATTCCGAGCGGAAGCTCTATGAAGTGCCACCTCAACCTAACCCTCCCCTAGCCTATCCTGAGTGGAATCTCTGCCAGAGTGCCCGTTTATCCTAAGCATAGAAATAGCATTCCCTAGCTGAAGCTCTGTCCGAATCCAAATCCAAAAGTTCCTAGCCGAAACCCTGTCCAAATATCATCATAGTCAACTTCTCTCGAGAAAGGAAGTTAGAGGTCATGACCTTCTTTCCCTAAGCCAGGAGAATCTAAAAGATAGTCTGAATCAGGGGCCCACCCCTCTTGAACCAAAATAGGAGTTAAGTTCTGGTATAGTTTCTCCACCCAATTATCATCATGTAGACTTTATATAGACCTTGTTTTAGTGTATGTAGTAGTTTGAATCCAATCAATGTATATATGTGTGATAACTTAGCCATGTTTGTGGAATAATAATAATTATGAAAAATGTTTGTTCTTAAGCATCTAGTAGGAAGACCGGTTAAATTGGGTAGATTGGGTGCGTAACACCTTCCCAATTCTACAACCTGACACTTACCCTAAATCTTTGGACAAGACCAATTTTTGGGCCCTTTTCTCAGCATTTGGGCTCAACCCTAAGTGGTGACTCCAAACCCCTATTTGTATGATCCTGATACCCGTATTGGACCATCATCAAACTCCGTCTCAAATGACAAATTTTTACACTCTTATGAAATAGGCCCCCACATATCTCCGAGCTGCAATATGGTAGTGCGGGGCCTGTAGGGTAAGCACAAACGACACAAACCACCTCCCCTCACATGAAAGAGAAAGAGAGAGGAGAGAGGACGGAATCAACGCTTGAGTCCATCTTTGGTCGCTCCCCTCATAGTGGCTACTCTACTTGGGATAAATGTCAAGGTTTCAATATTAGATGCTACCTTTAAATGCAAGAACATTTTTCACCACATTTATTTGAAAACGTGTTTGGCTGACCCCATGTTTGTAATTGTATTCGCTAACTACATCATGCATCATGCTCAAAGTGAAATCATTTGGTAAGGGACTCCCTATCATGCCTGCACCCTCAGGGTGGTCAGTGCATGTTATGGAGAGTACTCTGAGAGCAAATGATGCCCACTTCTTGTACAAGAATGGAAGGTATCATCAAACGGCGAGGATGTTGTAATTGTGCCAGCACCCTCAGAGAGGTCCACGCACATTATGATATTCTAAGATTGAATCATCATCAAATGGCGAGGATGTCCATAATTATGCCAGCACCCTCAGGGAGGAGGTCTGTGCACTTTATGGCATTTTGAGATCGAATGATGGTTACCCTACATTACACTTTTGCACACAATTACTCAAGGTTCCACCACCCCGTGGCCAATTACTTAACCTCTTGTGTAGTCATAAGTAATGGGCAAGGAAGTCACCGCCTTGATGTGGTACCTACGGGTATATCAAAAGGATCACGTACCTTGCGTATATAGATCCTGTCAAGGAAAACTTTTTAGTCCTATAGCATCCACCGCATGCTTGCATTATCTAGGAAATAGATGGAGAAGCTAGGAGCACCATAAGCTTACTATAAAATTTGTTTACAGTCTTGAAAAGGAATTTTCCTACATCATATTCCTGCCATAAAGAATTGCTTGCCTAAGTGGGTTTCGGATAAAAGGTGTCCCTCCTCCTTAAGAAAAATGTCCAGATACGTGACTCAAGGGCAATCTCATCACAGTCACATAAAGTTCCGAGAGGTCCTGAGAGAAACAGGAGGAAAGACAACTAGTGGGAAAAAGAGCAAGGAAAGCATGACTTTATTACATGGAATGTCTTATGGGAATATTCTTGACAAGCCATTTGTACGAATCTCCCACTTATGACATTGAGTGGACTAGGGGCATCAACCCCTATCCACTCCCTATCATTAAGTGGACTAACTTTGGATGGATCATTGGTTGTTAATTTAGTAAATGTGCCAACAAGGGGTTGGGAATTCAAGAATCCTAAAATAAACCACTTTTGGTCCAGGCATAATTTCACAACTTAAGTATTCTCTGCGGTTCATTTGGACATGTCAAGGTAACCGGTTGACTCACTTAAGTCTAGTATCACCACCATCATCTCTCCAAGATTGTTTACCACTAAGTGATTACAACCCAGTTCACATGGATTCACCCAACATGGAAGCACCGAAACAAGCATGGGTCCACCCAATAGAGACATTGTAAGCTGAAGTTGCTAAAGTCAAGAATGGATTATCTGAAGTGTTGCACTTGTTATGGAACCTACCCAGGACCATTCTCGGGTTGACACAACTCCTCCTCCAGCAGAGCCAGAACCAATTGGGCTACAAATCATCAAGGGACTTCCCCAAGGATCCCCCTTCGGCTGTAATTAATGATAAAGAAGAGGAATTTATGGCACATGCTCAAAAGAATCCTCCAGAGACAAAGAAGGAAAATGAGAGAACAATTGGAGAAGCTTGAGGAGATGATCTAAGCAAGGAAAAGTCAGGAGAGTCAAACAGTGGATTCTGATGAGATGAATTTCTTTTATGGGGTAAGAATCCTTGAAAAGTTTAAGTGTCAAACTGACAAATTTGATGGGTCAAGGGATCCCAAGGCTTGTTTAGAGGTATTCCTCAGTATCATGAAGATATGGCAAATTACTGACAATCAAATGAGGCAGGTATTCATGTCAACATTATTAGAATTGGAACTAAGGTGGCTCATGCAGTTGGAATCCACATGGACATAGAATTGGGTGGCAGCAATAAAAGTGTTCACTAAATAGTATCCCCACAATATTGAAGTTGATGGGGAACATCGAGAGCTCGAAACCTTGAGACAACAACATAGGGAAGGGTTTACCACTTTCTTAACAAGGTTCAAGAACAAGGCCACCAAAATGGCAGATCGACCTTCTGAAGCAGAGTAAGTAGAAATATTGATTGAGAACTTATCAAAGTCTTATTATGATGTTCTCTACTATCAACATCTATAGACTTTTGATGCCCTAATAGCCATCAGGACACGTGTTGAGAACAAGATCCTAAGGGACGCATAATATGAAGACATGGGGAAGAATGCCAAAGGCGGGCTAGACAAGAATCCTGAAACCAATGTGATGGGTACAATCCAATATTCAATATCATCTGTGACCACTTCACCTTCACAGCCTTTTGTAATACGATTAAATGCTCCTTCCCAGAAGGCTCCTCACCCAAGAAGACAAATTTTTGATTTGGGAATGCCAGTGACAGCAGTGTATGAAAGGCTAAAGAAACAAGGATTTCTAGAGACAGTGGCTCCAAGAGTAATCAACAACCCTCCTCTAGCTTGGTACAAAGATCATGAATATTGTGCTTACCACACTCAGAAGGGGCACAACACTGAAAGATGCCTAGCTTTACAACATGCAGTTCAAGATTTGATAGACAACGGGACCATTGAAGTCGAGGCCAAATATCCTCCTAATGGTATTACCAACCCACTCCCTGGTCATGCAACAGTCAGTGTATTGGAAGAAGAATCAACAGAAAGTGACCCCACTCAACTCATCAAGCCACGGGCTCAAAGAGATCACTTAAATGTCATGGGAGGTAGGACCAAGGTCAAGAAACCCCTGGGAAAGTAGAGCCATCAGAAAATGAGTCAGATGATGATGATCAGATACCTACCTTCCCTCCTTTGTCACGACCCTAGAAGAAGAACTCACCGCCTCATATCATTGGTTGTCGCCATTGTCCTCCTTCTCACCATCCCATTAGAAAGCAGGCCCCCCTTTGTCATTCTATCACCCACTACCCTCATTAGAATACCCTGTTTCCTACATCACATCCCTTTCATATCACCCCACCCCATATCCCTCATCACCCTTACATCATTCCCATGGGTCGATAGATAAGCCATCAGACCAAAAAGAAGGATGGACGATTGGGTACAATTAGAAGGATATGCTTGTACTTCCCGATTTCCCAAAGATAACTTCATCAATAGGATTGGTGAATGCATTAAGAGAAGACCAGGAGGGTGATCCCACTTCTCTAATTCAGTCCACTACATCTTCAGAGGACAATCCAGAGGTGATTGAAGAGATTACAGAAGATCTTCTCAGGGCAATAACAGCATTGGCCATAGGGGAGCAAAGTAAAGAGTACACCTCCCTAATCCATATAGGGAGTGACACAGAGGATGATGAATCAGTTAAAGAACCAAGTGAGGGAGAAATCAGTGAAGAAGAGAACGATGGAGATGGCTCTAGTTCTCAAGACGATGATGAGTGCCCAGACTAGGATGACTATCAGAGGCCTTGGCACAATGATAATGATGATGAATCAGGGTACTACCTACTTGGAGATCTGAGAGGATATTTTGTATATGCAATTGGTGAGGATGACCCGATGGTTGATCCCACAGATACTATTCAGTCAGCACTCACGATTCATATAGAAGGAGATGAGCAAGCACCTATCTCAAAGAACCAGTGCACCATTAAAGAAATATCAGCAACTTTCTTAGAAGGAGAAGAAGGCCCTTTACCACATCTCCTCATCCATCAAACCACTAAACCACTCCTGAATTAGACTAGCATTGGAGAAGACTTCAAGTTTACTCATGCTACCGAGTCAATCAACCTGAATACCACTGACAAAAGCATCGAGTCAGTTGTCAACTCTGTAGTTGAGTATGTTGTTTATGATTTCATGTCGGCCTCCCCTCTCAAGGCTAGTTCAAAGTCCGTGTATGTTAAGTCTGTTACGCCTTCTTTCATGAATGAAATTTCTGATTTCGAGCATGACTTGCCTCCTTTTTCTAATGATGATTGATGAACACAATAATGTGTGAAATCTTAGGGATATAAGTGTACATTTTTCCCCACTTTGGATAGTACTACTTTTTTTTTTTTTTTTTTTTTTTTTTTTTTTCAGTTTCCAAGTCTACAAGAGAAAGTGCTTAAAGTGAATCAAGAACCAGTCCAAAGTTGGGACCCACTCATTGGTACCACATCCTCTCTCCTACAAAATGCTAAAGATTATTCTCTCTCCTTGCGACCTCACAAGATCTTAAAGATGTTATGCAGAGATTCCTTTCTGGTTTAATTAATATTGCAAGATATTGGTTAATATTGCAAGGCAAGAATAGAATTTGTTAATTTTGGAAACATATTCTCTCTTTCCTCACACAATATCTCAGAGAATGAGGCTTTTTACCAAGATTTAATTTAATTTTATTTTATTTCTTTTCTTAAAGAAGACTTGTAGAAGGAAGGAGAATAGACAAAAGGCCTATAAAAGCCCCTTCCTCCCCCCTCCTATTTATTATTATTCCCCTTAGTTTATTTTCTAGTTTATGCTTAGTTTTCTTCTCTCTCACTTTCTCACTCTCTTTAGTTTTAGTTCTTCTTTGTTTTTACTTTTATCACTTTTGTAATAGTTTTTTATGTCAATTAATGCAAGGACTCTTTTATTCTTATTCAGCCTTTTGTGTTTATGATTTATGCAATTGAGTTGTAATTTTTAAAGTTATAGTTCTAGGCTTAGATCTAGGTGACAAGATCACGAGCCGTAGAGCAGTTTTTTTTGTCAAGTTCAGTTTTTTTTTTTAAGATTTGTTTTCCTTAGTACTAGAAATTTTAGATTTGGTTTATTCCAGATCTGGTTTTTAGTACTGGTAGTATCTCAAATCACCCAAGCTTTCAAGTTCAAGCATTGATTCAAGTAAGTAGGCTCCTTCAGTAATCTTCTCTCCCCCCTCTCATTCCCTCTTCTGACTACCCTTTCTTTCTTAATTTAGGATTTTAATTTCAGTCGTTACATTATTGCTATCCCTTTCCCCCAAGGTTCATGGCTTGTGTATGTGTTGGCTTTGCCCCTCCTAGCCATAGTACCATCAATTTATTGCTTTTATTTTAATTGTCTCCCTTTTCCTAAAGCCAGGTAGAGTAACCCTTATAAGAGTGACTCTCTGGTCAAGTAGGGAAGCTCATATTATGATGCATCCCTCGGGCTAAGTAGAGAAACCTACTTGTGAGTCTCTCTCTAGCTTTATCCCGTTTCTTTTACTTTATTTTTATTTCAGCATTTTTTTCCTTTATTATTTTTTTTAATTATGTGGGTTGTTTATTTTCAGTTATTTATTTATTTAATTTTAATTACGTGGCTTGCGTCTTTAAATTCTTAGATGACGAATGGTTAGGACTTTATTTTAGATACATATGTTTAGGACGGTAATTAGAATTAGATCACAACCATTAATCAGTTCACTTTCGCATTATTAAAAGAAAAAAAATAAAGTGGTTGCTCTCTCTGTGTTTGACTTGCAGCTACACTGATCTGTACGCTTACGGTTATATTTAAAATCTCAAACAAGTTTTTGGCGCCGTTGCTGGGGAGACAGTTCCATGTTATTTTTCACTTTCTTTTGGTAAATCGGAGTGCTTTATTTGCTTTGTTTTGTTTTTTCTTTTCTTTTATTGAATTCTTGAGAAGATCAACTTGCAATAATAGTTGTATCAGTGGAGGTTGTCATGCCTCATAGTATGATAAAGATAGGTTTCGCCCTGTAGCAGTACCTCATGAATTGACCTAAGCAACCCCGAATCCCTGCCGGTAAGCTCCCAGAAAGCCAAAAAAAAATCAAAAAATCAAATAAAAAAAGAGAATTTTTCTTTCCATTCTTTTGTGTTTGTCTTACTCTAGTTATGGATAGTTTTCTGTTGCATGAGTGTGTGGAGCCATGATTCTACCAATCGTTTAGTAAGAGTACCTATTTTAAGAATGGCAGAACAACCTAAGCCTACTTTAAAGGATAGATTCTACCCAGCCAGGGAGCCCAACCTTCTTGCATTAGATTACCAGCTGCCACAGGGAACAATTATGAGCTTAAAACTCAATTCATCACTATGTTACCCCACTTCCATGGGCTATCCTCCGAAGATGCTTATTTGCTCCTGAGAAAATTTGAGGAGGTTTGTGTCCTCATTAAAATGCAATAGCTCAGTGATGATACTGTTAAACATAGATGTATTACCTTTTCGCTCAAGGATGGAGCAAAAAGAAGGTTATATAGGCTGTCAACTAATTCCATTACCACAAGGGATCAGTTCACAGTAGCATTCTTAAGAAAACATTTTCCCTTGTATAAAACAAACAAACTTAAGAGCGAGATCATCCAGTTCCGAAAAAAACCTCAAGAGTCATTTTCTAGACTCATGGAAAGGTTCCAAGACCTTCTCCAAGAGTGTACCCATCATAGGATTGACAAATGGCATCTTTGCCAAATAATTTATGAAGGGATAGACTACTAGACCAAGCAGATGTTAGAGTCTATGTGTCCTACAGGCTTCACAGCTTATGCGGATGAAAACGAAGCTTGGAACTTTTTGGTTAACCTAACTGAAAAGACAAGAGAATGGGAGTCTACTCAGGAAAGTGAGAGAACTATAGGAGGTAAAGGGTACTATGTCAATGGGATAGTAGCCAAGGAGGCCCATCTAGATAGCCTCATTAAGAGAATAAAAGCCCTTGTCTCTAAAGCACATGCCTTAGTCCACCAAGTCCAAAATCATGTCTCTACGTGCAATTGGTGTCACTCCCCTGGACATGTAATGGAAGAATGCCCCAACAGTTCTGGGGGCAATGAAAGTGTTAATGCTCTTTACCTGAACAACCCGTTTAGCAACACTTACAATCCAGGGTGGAGAAATCACCCTAATTTTTCATGGAGTCAAGGGAATCAAGGAGGTGCATCCAACTTTCACAACCAAGGGCAGCCTAGTACCCAGAGGCTCAATTTTGCACCACTACCTAATTCTTTCCGTCGGCCTAATTTAGGTCTTCAGTCAAATTTTGCTAGGCCCCCTCTCCAAGCACCTTATCAATAACCCCTGGGGTTTACATCCACTGGAAAGGCGGCAAGAATTAGTGAGCTAGAGAAAAGCATGGCCCTTCTCATGACAAGCCACAATAATGTGGAGAAGTAACTCACCCAACTTGTCACAATCATGTATGGGAAGGAGAAAGGAAAATTTCCTAGTCAGCCAGAGCCGAATCCTAGACATTAGGTGCTGACTCCACAAGGGCTACCTGCTCCTCAGCTTAGTGTTGTACAGAGTCAACAATACCAAGGGTCCTCCAACCAGTGTAATATGGTATATGCCCTACGGAATGGCCAAGAGTATCTACGGAATGGTACCACTCATTCTTCACCATTTGACCTTTCTGTTGACCCTCCAACTATCGAGGCCACTACTGTGCCTCCCATTCTAGGTTCGCCAGATAGACTTGAAGAGATTAAGGATGATTTGGTAGAAGCCATAAAAAATGATTCTATTAATGAGAGAACTTCTGACAGTATTTATGTTCCTCCTGTCCCCTATTCTAACCGTTTCATGAATAAGAAGAAGACATCTTCAATGGAAAAAATTTTAGAAGTCTTCCAAAAGGTAGAGGTAAACATTCCTCTTTTGGATGTCATAACTCAAATCCCAGCCTATGCCAAAGTCCTCAAAGACTTATGCACTCACAACCGTACCACAAGTATGCCCAAAAAGGCGTTCTTGATAGCTAATATCAGTTCAATGATCACACAACCTATAGCAGCCAAGTATAAGGATCCCGGGTGTCCCACCATCTCATGTGTCATTGGCAACACTCGTATTGATCATGCCTTACTTAACCTTGGTGCAAGTGTGAACCTTCTACCTTATCATATTTATCAACAACTTGGATTAGGAGATTTAAAAGCTACAGGGACCACTCTCCAGTTGGCCGACCGTTTTGTCAAGATTCCGAAAGGGATGGTCGAAGATGTCCTACTTAAGGTAGGAGAATTTATTTTTTCATTCGTTTTTATTGTTTTGGACACCAAACCCTTCACCACTAGGGATAAGATCCCTATCATTCTTGGAAGACCATTTCTGGCTACCAGCAATGCATTAATCAATTGCCAGAATGGTCTACTAAGGATATCTTTTGGCAACCACACTATAGAGTTCAACATATATAGGTTGGGCAAGCAACCCATAATTTCTTTTGATGATATTGTTCAAACTTTTAACATTGAATTTGATTCAGAATTCCAAGAGTGTATGGAAAAATTAGTGGATGATACTGAAAATTTCTTCTCTGATGTTTGGCGCCTTGATACACCCATGGAGCCCATTGGTCCTCTATCAAATTCTCTTCCTAAACCCTCAATTGTTGAGCCCCCTAAGCTTGATTTGAAAGAGTTGCCCTCTAACTTAAGGTATGCCTTCTTAGGAGAAGATCAAACTCTACCAGTTATTATCGCCTCAGATTTAACTTCAAGTCAAGAGGAAGAGTTCATCAAAGTTTTAAAAGAAAACAAGGAAGCCTTAGGTTGGACCATGGCAGAAATTATAAGAATTTTCCCCTCAATTGTTCAACATCATATTCACCTCATGGAGGATTCAAAACCTTCTAGGGAACCACAAAGAAGGGCTAATCCTATGATGCAAGAAGCTATCAAGAAAGAGATCCTAAAGTGCTTGGATCATGGTATCATCTACCCTATTTCTGATAGTGAGTGGGTAAGTCCAGTGCATGTGGTGCCAAAGAAGTCAAGGGTCATAGTAGTCCAAAATACTAAAAATGAGTTGATCCCGACCCATGTCCAAACAGGATGGTGTATGTGCATTGACTACAGGAAGTTAAATGCGACAACTTGAAAAGACCACTTTCCTTTGCCTTTCATTGATCAAATGTTAGAGCGGTTAGCCAGACATGAGTATTATTGTTTCTTTGATGGTTAGTCCGGCTATAATCAGATTCCCATTACCTTAGATGACCAACACAAGACCACCTTTACATGCACCTATGGAACCTTTGCTTATCGACGTATGCCTTTTGGGCTTTGTAATGCCCCTGCCACGTTCCAAAGATGCATGATGAGCATTTTCTCTGATATGGTGGAGCATTTTTTAGAAGTATTTATGGATGATTTTTCTATTCATGGGTCCCCATTTTCTAATTGTTTGCATCATCTTTCTTTAGTACTCAAACGATGCAAAGCGACTAATTTAGTCCTCAATTGGGAGAAATGTCATTTCATGGTCACACAGGGCATAGTGTTGGGTTATGTCATTTCCAAAGAAGGGATCAAAGTCGATAGAGCTAAGATGGACTTAATTTCTAATTTACCACTTCCCAAGTTAGTGAAGGACGTTCGTTCCTTCTTAGGTCATGCAGGGTTCTATCGTCGATTCATCAAGAACTTCAGTTACATGGTTAGACCTCTCACCAATCTTTTGGCTAAAGAGTAACCCTTCAAATTTTCTAGTGAATGCCTCATGTGCTTTGAGAAATTAAAGAAGGTATTGACTACAACCCCCATTATTCAAGCTCCTTTATGGACTAAGCCCTTTGAATTAATGTGTGATGCATCTGATTTTGCTATAGGGGCAGTCTTAGGGCAGAGAGTTGATAAACTTCCTCGTGTTATCTATCATGCCAGTAGAACTCTCAATGATGCACAGCTGAACTACACCACAGCTGAAAAAGAATTTTTAGCTGTTGTATTTGCATTAGAAAATTTTCGTGCATATCTGATAGGTTATCATGTAATTATTTATATTGACCATGTAGCTATCAGATACCTTATTCAGAAAAAGGATGCCAAAGCATGTCTTATCAGATGGGTTTTGTTTTTGTAGGAATTTTACTTATAAATTAAGGATAAGAAAGACAGTGAAAATTTGGTTGCAGACCATTTATCCCGGTTACCCAATTCTTTGACTGTGAATACTCTAGTTAACGAATATTTTCCCAATGAGAAACTCGTTGCAGCATTTAGTGAACCTTGGTTTGTAGATATTGTAAATTTTTTAGTTACAAACAAGACTCTGGATCATTGGTCTTCCTAAGAGAAGTACCGTTTTCACTCACAGGTTAAGTATTTCTTTTGGGATGATCCTTACCTTTTTAAATCATGCCCTGACCAAATTATCTGGAGATGTATCCCTGATCATGATCACTATTTTATTCTTTCCTTTTGCCATGATCAGGCTTGTGGCAGCCATTTTGGGCCTACTAAGACTGCAGCTAAGGTATTGCAATGTGGATTTTATTGGCCTAGTCTGTTCAAAGGCGCCTTTGCTTATTGTAAGGCTTTTCCTTCTTATCAATCTTTAGGAAAAATCAATAGAAGGAACATGATGCCTCTTAACCCAATGAGGTTTTTGATGTTTGGGGAATAGATTTTATGGGCCCTTTCCCTAAGTCATGTGGATATGAATATATTTTGTTGGTTGTGGACTATATGTCCAAATGGATTGAGGCTCGTGCTTGTAAGACCAATGACCATAAGGTGGTCATTCAATTCTTAAGGGAAAATATTTTTTCCCGATTTGATACCCCTAGAGCTATCATTAGTGATAGGGGAAAGTACTTTTGTAATAAGCCTTTTGAGGCCTTAGTGAAGAAGTATGAGATTACCCACAAGTTGGCTACCCCATACCACCCCCAAACCAGTGGGCAGATAGAAGTGTCCAACAGATAGATCAAGCAAGTTCTAGAGAAGATAGTTAACCCAAATCGAAAGGATTGGTTTAACCGTCTGTTGGATGCTTTGTGGGCATATAGGACTGCTTACAAGATCATACTTGGTCAATCCTCATACCGTTTGGTATACGGGAAAGCTTGCCAGCTTCCTGTTGAGTTAAAACATCGTGCCTTTTGGGCAATTAAGAAATTTAATTTTGATTTGTCTACCGCAGGAGCTCATAGAGATCTCAAACTAGCTGAGTTGGAGTAATTGTGAAATGATACCTATGATAGTGCAAAAATTTTCAAGGAAAAGACTAAAGCTTTTCATGATAGGCACCTTGTTAAGAAATCTTTTATGCCTGGTGATAAGTTTTGTTGTATAATTCTAGATTGCATATCTTTCTAGGAAAACTTCGTTCTCGGTGGGAAGGTCCTTACCTTGTGCAAACAGTATTCCCCCATGGTGCCATAGAGGTTATAAATCCATCTACTCGGAAAATTTTTAAAGTTACTGGGCACCGTTTGAAGCCATTCCTTGAGTTGCCTTCAATGCATGATGCAGAGGTCATGATTCTCCATGAGCCTCTTTATGATGATATTTGATTCCATTTGATAATTTCCTCTCCTTTGTCCTTCTTGTTCTATTGTCATATCATTTTTTTTGCTTTTTCTGCATTAAGGACATTACACAATTTAAGTATGGGGGAGGGTTTGACTGTTTAGAACTTGAGGTTACTTTTAAGAGTTTTCTGGTGCTTTATACACACCCTACAAAAAAAAAAAGGAAATTAAGATCTAGGACCCATTTTGGTACTATAATCCCTATTGGGAGGATGGTAATGAATATATGTCTTGAAGTGGGACCTCACTTAAATGATTTAGAGATACTTATCTTAAGGTGTAGGACCATTTGTTAGTTGGTGTCCTTATTCTTAGATTAGGAGTTGAGACCATATTCTTGGCATAGTATAAAAATATATGATAAGGATATGCAAAGAAAGGGAAAATTGGTCAAAAAGTAGAAAGTAAGTATAGAATTTCTAGGAGCTAGACAGAATACTGTGCCTCATGAAGCGGGGTGTTTTGATCGAACCTCTTAGGAAGGAACACTTTCGAAAAGAACTTAGCATCACTATCTTTGTTGGCATATGCATGAAGCGAAGCTACTTAGTAACTTGGGTTTCTGATGTTTGCTCCACCATGTTAGTCAGGCCAAATGTAGTGGAGTAGAATAAGTTCTCTACTAAAAAAAAAGATACCATTATGCCTTCTTGTTTATGATTGGTTAATGCTCTAAAACCCTAATTCATGGTCCTTACCTTACAATGTGGTTTGCCTTAGATTGGTCGTGCTTTAGAAGATACAAGGGTCATCCCTATTTGAGATGTGTGATTGTTCCTAAATCTAGATGGACTATTAAAGTTCAACTGTGGGGGTTCCTCGGTTGATGTGCTTTAATTGAAAGAGGGTATGTGTTTTGTAGTTATTGGAAACTTTAAATGGTAATTTTTCAAGTTAATTTGAATTTTAGGTGTATATTCACTGCAAACACCCATGAGACACAACTCATCCACTAGGGTAACTTAGGGGTTTAAAGGCTTGTTACACGTGCTAAATGCAACCGTGATTCCTACGAAAGTGAGTTAAACTTTTTTTTCTTTCGTTTCTTTATTTATTTGTCTTACTCGAGGATAAGCAAAAGTCAAGTATGGGGGAATTTGATGAGCACAACAATGTGTGTAATCTTAGGGATATAAGTGTACATTTTTCCCTACTTTGGATAGTAATACTTTTATTTTTCTTGTTTTTTTTTTTCAGTTTCCAAGTCTACAAGAGAAAGGGCTTAAAGTGAATCAAGAACCAGTCCAAAGGTGGGACCCACTCATTGGTATCACATCCTCTCTTTTACAAAATCCTTAAGATCATTCTCTCTCCTTGCCACCTCACAAGATCTTGAAGATGCTATGCAGAGATTCCTTTCTGATTTAATCAAGATTGCAAGATATTGGTTAATATTTCAAGGAAGGAATATAATTTGTTAATTTTGGAAATAGATTCTGTCTTTCCTCACACAATATATCAGAGAATGAGGATTTTTACTAAGATTTAATTTTATTTCATTTTCTTTATTTTCTTAAAGAAGACTTGTAGAAGGAAGGAGGCAAGACAAAAGCCCTATAAAAGCCCCTTCCTCCCCCCTCCTATTTATTATTATTCCCCTTAGTTTATTTTCTAGTTTATGCTTAGTTTTCTTCTCTCTCCCTCTCTCACTCTCTTTAGTTTTAGTTCTTCTTTATTTTTGCTTTAATCACTTTTGTAATAGTTTTTTATGTCAATTAATGCAAGCACTCTTTTATTCTTATTCAGCCTTTTATGTTTATGATTCATGCAATTGAGTTGTAATTTTTAAAGTTATAGTTCTAGGATCCAGATGACAAGATCACGAGCCGTGGAGCAATTTTTTTTTTCAAGTTCATTTTTTTTTTTTTAAGATTTGTTTTCCCTAGTACTAGAAATTTCAGATTTGGTTTATTTCAGATCTGGTTTTAGTACTAGTAGTATCTCAAATCACCCAAGCTTTCAAGTTCAAGCATTGATTCAAGTAAGTAGACTCCTTCAGTAATCTTCTCTCCCCCCCCCCACATTCCCTCTTCTGACTACCCTTTCTTTCTTAATTTAGGATTTTAATTTCAGTCGTTACATTATTGCTATCTCTTTCCCCCAAGGTTCATGGCTAGTGTATGTGTTGGCTTTGCCCCTCCTAGCCATAGAACCATCAATTTATTAATTTTATTTGAATTATCTTCCTTTCCCTAAAGCCAAGTAGAGTAACCCTTGTAAGAGTGACTCTTTGGTAAAGTAGGGAAGCTCATATTATGATGCATCCCTTGGGCTAAGTAGAGAAACCTACTTGTGAGTCTCTCTTTAGCTTTATCCCCTTTCTTTTACTTCATTGTTATTTCAACATTTTTTTTTCCTTTATTGTTTTTTTTAGTTGCGTGGGTTGTTTATTTTTAGTTATTTATTTATTTAATTTTAATTGCGTGGCTTGCGTCTTTAAATTCTTAGATGACGAATGGTTAGGACGTTATTTTAGATACATATGTTTAGGACGGTAATTAGAATTAGATCACAACCATTAATCAGTTCACTTTCGCATTATTAAAAGAAAAAAATAAAGTGGTTGCTCTCCCTGTGTTTGACCCGTAGCTACACTGATCTGTACGCTTGCGGTTACATTTAAAATCTCAAACAATGATCTTAAAAAATATCAAGAGTTAATAAAACAATGCAAATCAAAGAAAACCCAACCCATCTGTGAGGATACCCAGGTTATTAACATAAGAACTGACCAATGCCTTTGAGAGGTAAAAATTTGTACCACCCTAAATGATGATGAAGCAGAACTGACGATTAGTCTTTTGAAGGAGTTTGCCAAAGTTTTTGCTTGGTCTTATGAGGATATGCTTGGTATAGACCCCGACATCTGGCAACATTGATTCTGGGGAAAAAATGGTATAGCAGAAGCTTTGAGTGAGAATATCAGGGAAGAAGTTGGAAAGCAGTGGAATGCAGGGTTTCTACAAGTGGTGAAGTACTCCCAATGGTTGGCTAATCCCAATGGTTGGCTAACTTAATACCAGTACCAAAGAAATATGGCAAGGTATGAATGTACATGGACTTCTGAGATCTTAACAAGGTAAGCCCTAATAATGACTTTCCATTACTTCACATTGATGTATTGGTCGACAACATAGAAGAGCATGCCTTGTTATCATTTATGGATAGATTCTCAGGATACAACCAAGTGAGCATGCACCCAGAGGATTGTGAAAAGACAACCTTCACCACTCCATGGCGAACCTATTGTTATAAGGTTATGTCTTGTGGATTAAAGAATGCTGAGGCAACTTATCAGATACATGAACCAATCTCAGATCAAAGATCCCATTTCTAGGGCAAAGCATCGAGAGGCACCGGTCTATCACCTACAGGCCACTAACTAAGTGGGGAAGTGGAAGCAGTCAACAAAAATGTCAAAGCCACCCTTAAAAAAAAGAAAAAAAAAAGAAATTGGGTGAGGCTCATAAGGGTTAGGTAGACAAGTTGCCACTTGCTTGTGGGCATATCAGACTTTTATATGATCCTCAACTGGGGGCAACTCCTTTTTGGTATATGGGGTTGAGGCAGTACTACTAGAAGAGATTTGGGTACCACCGTTCAAGGTAATTTTGGATAGCTAGTTACTTGAAGGAGAATGGGTAAAGACTAGGAATGACAAGCTCAATTTTTTTGGATAAAAGAATTATGAAGACCATGGATAATTTAAAAAATATATATATATCATCTAAGAATGGCAATGGCCTTCAACAAGAATGTGAAGCTCTGTCACATAGAAGAGGGTGAACTTGTTCTTCGAGACCAAAGAGCTCTAAATCATGACCTAAAAGGAAAATTCAGGCCCAACTGGAGTGGCCCATTTATTGTCAAAGAGATTTTACTAGGCAAAGCTATGAAACCCATAGACCACAACAGTGAAGAAATACCCGAACTGGTCAACATGGATCAACTCAAAAAATATTATGTCTGAAAGGGTGAATAACCCGAACTACGTTAGACCTAATTCCTCTCAAGGGATACGTAGGCAACCTGACATGCGCATAAGTGGTCTCAACTATCTCAAGGCAATAAGTTGGTTCCTAAATTAATAATCAAGGTATCTTAAAAGATCATCATGGTTTGTGTCCCCCAAGAATTTCCCTTTGGCATGTAAGGCCATTTGGTATCTATCATTCACCTATTGGTCCATCAATTCTATCCCACAAGAATAATCATTTGGCAAGCAAGGCCATTAGGTATCTATCATTCACCTGTGGTCCTTCCAATTCTTATCTAGGATTCTATCCCCCCCAAAAAAATCGCCACCCGTCACCAGTTTATTAAGGTCATTCTATTCCCTATCTTTTATTAGTCAAAAAAAAAAGAAAGAAAAAAAACTTGATGCAACAGTGGTAAAGGTTTGGTTGTGTCAGTAGTTAATGAGCAATGCTTTGAAAAATCATCACATCTTCTTTTTGCTTATGATAACTGCAGGATAAGTTATGAGCTCCTTGGATGAGACATTGAAGAAATGGACCTTGGACATAAATGTAGTGGCACTAGGACTGCTAGAATTCATGATTAGTCGAATTGGGTGCATAGAGCTGCATCACAATCTACTCCGATAAGTGCCTCAGCATTGGGATGCTGATCTTCATATATTTTGGTTTGGGTTGGTTGAGATCTGTCCAACTCTCGAGGAATTCCAAGTTTATATGTTATCTCCACCTAAGGGCAAATTAATTCAACCATCTTTGAAGAAAGATCTCTAAGAAGAGATTCAAGATTTTTTCGGATGGGAAAAAGAGGAAATGAAGCAATTTGTCTGATATGGAAAGATTGACATTCTCAAGGTGGCTTGGATCTTCATTCAATAACTACCACTGGGAGGAATCCATCAAGAAAGGTCACAAGATGCTTATCTACTATGCATGATAGCTCGCTATGTTCTTCGAACTCCAGGACGTGGTACACCAACTATCTTGATAGAAGTGAGAAAGCAATTGAAGAAAAGAAGAGATATCATTCCCACAGTCCTTGCAGAAACATTCAAAGGGTTTGATGAAATGAACCATAACCACAGGTTTGGACTCAATCATTATCAAGGAAGTCCCACCATTTTCCAACTCTGGCTATTTGATAAGATGAAGCTGAACAGGCCATCAAATGGAGGTCAACTCAAGGCTCTTGGTTACCAAGAAAAGAGGGAAGCCCTGGAATTCAAACTCATTGAAGATTGGAAAGAGTACCTACAAGGAAGAGCTATAAAGGACATTGCATGGAAATGCCCAGGGATGCCACTAGAAGTTTTTCTAATAAAGACCCCTGGCTATAACTATGTCAGGTTGGTGGGATTGACTCACACATCTTTTTATTTACCTATGTACATCAACCGACAACATGGGCTCAAGGCGATGGACCCAGAGGAGTTAGTGAACTTTCACCCACCTTAAGAGTTGTCTCCCCCTCCTTGTTACTTACCTATCTTGTCTATGGGAGGAAAGTTGTTTCCCCCCCATGAAATTCACTCAGTAATAGAATGAGGTGATGTTTGGATTTTAGCATTATTCTAATGAAGACTTGAGATGTGGAATTAATCGTGCCTTAAAATAAGTTTTCATAAAGAGCCAAGTCTTGCCATACAAAAGGGAAAAAAAATGAACATGGGGAGGGAAAAAGAAAAAGAAAATATACATATGTTTGTGTTTGGAGGAAATACAAGAACAAATCCCTATGAGTCAAAATTCAAAGTTCAAATCGAGAGAAAATTCAAGATTTCAATTCAAAAAACTAACAAATTAAAAATCCAAAGAAGAATAAAAAAATCAAAGGTAAAAAATCACAAAATCAAGAATCAATTATTAATGTCTTTTACAAGGTTGAAAGAGCAGTGAATTTCTATCCTATAATTGACAGTACCAGATAGCCCAGCTCGGTTTGAAAGAACCCGCCTGGAAGATCAGATAGCCCAGCCCAGTTTGAAAGAACCCACCTAGAAGATCAGATAGCCCAACTCGATTCAAAAGAACTCGCCTGGAAGACTAGATAGCCTAGCCTAGTTTGAAAGAACCTTCTTGGAAGACCAAATAGCACAGCTCAGATCGAAAGAACCTACCTGGAAGACTAGATAGCCCAGCCTAGTTCGAAAGGATGCGCCTGGATGACCAGATAGCCCAACCTAGTTCAAAAAGACCCACCTAGAAGACCAGATAGCCCATCCTGGTTTGAAAGAACCCACCTGGAAGACTAGATAGCCCAACCAGGTTCAAAAGAACCCGCCTAGAAGACCAAATAGCCTAGACCTTTTTGAAAGGACCCGCCTAGTGACCAAATTCCTTGAACTGGCACATGTGAAGCCCAGCCAAGGAAAATCAAAGAATCAAATGTTTTTACCTATTGCAAGATTGGAAGAGCAACGAATTCCTTTCTTATAACCGACAGTCCCAAATAGTCCAGATTGGCTCGAAAGACCCAGCCTGGAGACCACATTCCCTGAACTAGCACATGCGAAGCCCAGCTAAGGAAAATACGAGAATCAAATGTTTTTACCTGTTGCAAGATTGGAAGAGCAGCGAATTCCCCTCTTGTAACCATTGGTTCAAGATGGTCCAGATTGGTTCGAAAGACCTAACCTGTAGACTGAATTCCCTGACCTGGCACATGTGAAGCCCAGCTAAGGAAAAGATTAAAGTACTAACATTTTTGTAGGATTGGAAGAGCAGTGAATTCCTTTCCTACAATCGGTAGCCCAGGTAAGTCCTAAAACTCTAAAGAAGTTGAGAGATATTATCTATTGCATTATTCAACTCTGTCATAAATAAGCAAGATGACGGTAGTACATGCTCTAGGTGAGAAAATGTGATCGTTCTTTTATTTACCCTTCGATCGTTGGCGTAGGCCTCGGCTAAAGAAGGGCATTCTATAGACACCTAATTTTGTCACCCTCCTTCGACTATGATGAAATGTAGATCTTGGATGTGACTTCTAGCTTTCGTTCAACAGAGATGATGGATTGAGAAAACCCGAAAACATTCCTTTACCTAAAAACTCTGGAAACCCTATGTAGGAGAGAAGAGGGTCAATTTTTAACTTTCTATATACAAAGGAATCTGGTCAAGATGACCATAAAGATGGATAGTGCTCAAAAATATGATTCTGATGATATATGGCACGTCAAGATCAGACCATCAAATCTCTCATAATTATTGTTAGAAAAATCCATGATCGCGTGCATGCTGCGCATACTGGCCAGTAGGCCAACCCGCACAGTAGTGTATGTGCCCCCTCTGGTCATAGCCTGAGTGCCCTCTAGTTCTAGCCCAAGCCCCCTCTGGTCATAGCCCAAGACCCCTCTGGTCATAACCCGAGTGCCCTCTGGTCATAGCCCAAGCACCTTCTAGTCATAGGTCGAGCCCCCTCTAGTTATAGCTCGAGCCCCCTCTGGCCATAGCCTTGCCTGCTACCCTACCCGTGCCCATATGCGTACTGCCCTACGTGCCATATGCTACACACATGTGCCGCACACCAATGCCATTACCCGCACACTTTGTACACATTACCTAACCACCCATACCGATTATGCCTCGTGCACTTCGGTATAATCTTGGACGTCACCATCGATGGTCGGGATTGGTTTCTCATTGGCCCGATAGGTGAAGAGATCTCCTCTTCACCCCTTGAGGCCAAAAGTCCCTTTTGTCCATTAGTTAAAAAACCTTTAACCCACTTTTGTCCAAAAACCTCCTTTTATCCATTGATTAAAAAACCCTTTTCACCCCAGATAGTCCAAGAACCCCCTTTTGTCCATTTGTTAAAGAAATTCTCTCCCCTCCTCATTGGCCAGAAAAACCTATAAATACCCCTTCCTTTGGATTTTACACACCAAACAACCCACCTCATTCCATAGTCGTGAAGCTCTTCCCTCTCTCCTCCTCCCCTCCCCCTTTGAGTTTCTTCGGATCTTTGAAGCGATCTTCGTCAAGATCCAAAATTTTGTTTGAATCTTCGAAGTGTTCTTTAGGATCTTGAAGATCTTCAATCCAACTTTGTAGTTTGATCTATTTTTTTTTCTAAAAATAGAATGTTCTTAGCCTCCTCCCTTTGACTGTTCTTGATCTTTGCAAAAAGTAGAAATCCCTCCCCCTTGAGGTTCTCCTGGTCTACAAAGAGATCTTTGTTAAGATCCTTTGGATCTTTAAAGTGATCTTCGGGGCTTTGAAGATCTTCAATCCATTTTTTAATCCTTTTTTTAGCACTCCCTAGCTGAAGCTCTGTTCGAGTGCCCCTAGAATCTTTCCAAAAATAGCCATTCCCAATGGAAGCTTTGTCGAAGTGCCACCTCAGCCTAACCCTCCCTTAGCCTATCCCCAGTGGAAGCTCTGCCTGAGTTCCACCTTAGCCTAAATCCTCCCCTAGCTTATCCCCAATGGAAGCTCTACTGGAGTGTCACTCAAACTAACCCTCTAGAAATAGCCATTCCAAGTGGAAGCTCTACCGGAGTGCCACCTTAGCCTAGCCCTCCCCTAGCCTATTCCCAGTGGAAGCTCTGCTGGAGTGCCACCTTAGCCTAACCCTCCCCAAGCCTATCCCCAGTGGAACCTTTGTCAGAGTGACCCCTCATCCTAAGCATGGAAATAGCCTTCCCTAGCTGAAGGTCTGTTCGAATCCAAATCCAGAAATAGCCTTCCCTAGCCATAGCTTTGTCCGAATCCAAATCCAAAAGTTCCTAGCAGGAACCCTATGATATTTGCAGTCAACATCTCTCGAGAAAGGAACTTAGAGGTCAAGACCATCTTCTCCTGAGCCAGAAGAATCCAAAAGATAATCTGAATCAGGGGCCCACCCCTCTTGAGCCGAAACAGTGGTTAAGTTCAAGTACAGTTTCTTAACCCAATTATCATCATATAAACTTTATATAGACCTTGTTTTAGTGTATATAGTAGTTTGAATTCAATCAATATATATATATATGTGTGATAACTTAGCCATGCATGTGGAATAGTAATAATTATGAAAAATGTTCATTCTTAAGCATCTAGTAGGAACACCGGTCGAACTGGGTAGATTGGATGCCTAACACCTTCCCAATTCCACAACCTGACACTTACCCTAAATCTCTGGACCCGACCAACTTTCGGGCCCTTTTCTCAGGAATTGGGCCCACCCCCGGGTCCTAGGCCCACAATCCTAAGTGATGACTCCGAACCCCCATTTATATGATCTCGATCTCCGTATTGGACCATCAACAAACCCTCATCTCAAATGATGAATTTTTACACTCTTACGAAATTGGCTCCACGTATCTCCCAGTAGCAATACGATAGTGTGGGGCCGACAGGGTAAACACACATGACACAAACCACCTCCCCTCACATGAAAGAGAAAGAGAGAGGAGAAAGGATAGAATCGAAGCTTGAATCCATCTCCGGTAACTACCCTCACAATCTTAGAATGCCATAAAGTGCACGGACCCCCCGCAAGGGTGTTGGCACAATTATGAACATCCTCACCGTTTAACAATATCCCACACCCTTGTACAAAAAGTGGGTATCTTTTGCTCTCAGAGTACTCTCTATGACATACACTAACCTCCCCAAGGGTGCGGGCATGATAGGGAATCACTCGCCAAATGATTTCACTTCGAGCACGATGCATGATGCATGATGCATGATGCGGTTAGTGAGTACAAATATAAACATGTGGTTAGCCAAACATGTTTTCAAACAGATGTGGTGGAAAATGTTCTTGGATGTAATGGTAGCATCTAGTATTGTAAGCTTGACATCTATCCCTAGTGGAGTCGCCACTGTGAGGGAAGCGGCCTAAAACAAATGTTCTCTCTTCCCTTGTGGTGAAAAGGACTTGCAGTCCGTCCTCTCTCCTCTCTTTCTCTTTCATGAGGGAGGGGTGTGTCATGTATGCTTACCCTGTGGGCCCCACACCATTGTATTATCGCTCGAAGATACATGGAGGCCTATTTTGTAAGAGTGTAACGTTCATCATTCAAGACGGAGGTTTAATGATGGCCCAATACGGGGATCAGGATCATGCAAAAGAGATTTGGAGTCACCACCTAGGATTATGGCCTAGGACCCGGGGGTGGGCCCAATTCCTGAGACAAAGGCCCAAAAGTTGGTCTGGTCAAAAGATTTAGGGTAAGTGTCAGGTTGTAGAATTGGGAAGGTGTTAGCCACCCAATCTTCCTGGTTCAACCAGTCTTCCTACTAGATGCTTAAGAACGAACATTTTCCATAATTATTTCTATTCTGCATGCATGGCTAAGTTATCACACATATTTGCATTGACTGAATTTAAATGAATATGTACACTAAAACAAGGTCTATATAAAGTCTACATTGTGCTAATTCTATTGAGAAATTTTACCTGAGCTTGACCCCTGTGGTGGGTCAAGAGGGTTAAAACCCCTGGTTGATGCTAGTACAAACTTCCTTACGGATTTTTCTAGCTCAAGGGAAGATGGTCTTGACCTCCAACTTCCTTTCTCGAGATATGCTAGCTGTGATAATATTCAGGCAGAGTTCCAGCTAGGAATGGTTACTTTCGGTTTTGAATTTGGATAAAGCTCTTTCTAGGGAAGGCTATTTCCTAACTTAGGCTGAGGTGGTATTTGGACAAAGCTTCTGCTATGGATGGGCAACTTCTGGGTTTTAGATGAGGTGGTACTCAGACAGAGCTTTCGCTGGGGTAGGCAATGGGAGGCTTAAATAAAAGTCTAGATAAGTGACTCAGGGGCAATCCTGCCAGAGTCACGTCAAGTCCCGAGAAGTCCCGAGAAAATCAGGAGGAAGGACACTAAGTGGGAAAAGAGCAAGGAAAGCATGACTTTATTACATGAAATGTCTTATGGGAATATTCTCAGTAAGCCATTTGTATGAACTTCCCACTTATGGCATTTGGTGGACCAGGGGCATCAAACCCTATCCACCCCCTACCATTTAGCGGACTAACTTTGGATAAACTATTGGTTATTAATTTGATGAATGTGTGAACAAGGGTTTTGGAAATCAAAGAATCCTAAAATAAACCACTTTTGGTTCAGACACAATTCCACATCTCAAGTATTCATCGAGGTCCCTTTGGACGCTTCAGGGTAATCGGTTGGCTCGCCTAAATCCAGAATCATCTCCATCATCTCTTTAAGATTGTCTACTACCATGTGATTATAGCCCAGTAAGCATGGATCCACCCAACATGGAAACACCCGAACAGGCCGTCCATCCCATGGAAACTTTACAGATAGAAATGGTTGAAGTCAAAAGAGGGATAGCTTAGATATTGCATACACTTCAGTACCCTCCCAGAGCTGATCCTAAGAATAAGCCGACACCGATAATAGGAGATGTAGACCAGAATGGAGCTACAGGTCATCATGGGAATTCTTCCTGAACTAACTCAGGGGAACCCGAGCATGCCTGGCCAACCAGTCAGAGAGGATGTTCAGCTACCCATCTGAATGGTCAACGAGGGGCCTATTCTAGGGTCCCTCCTCCTAGGGTAGTGATCGAAGATGAAGAAGAGGAATTTGTAGCACACATCCGCTTTGAACCTCTAGAGATGGAGAAAGAAAGGAAGCTTAGAAGGCTAAAAGGCTCAGAAGGCTAAAAGGCTCAGAAGGCCAAGCAATGGATTCTGAGGAAAGGAGTTTCTTCTCTGGAGCTAGAATTCCAAAAAAATTCAAGTGGCAGACTGATAGATTTAATGGGTCAGGAGACCCCAAGGCTCAACTCAAGGTTTTCCTTAGCATTGTCAAGTTGTGGCAACTTGCAGATAACCAGATAGGGTAATCCTTTATTTTAATCCTATTGGGACTAGCACTGAGGTGGCTCACACAGTTGGAGTCATCATAAACTCAGAATTGGGCGACGGTGGTGAAGGCCTTCACCAAACAGTACTCATACAATACTGAGGTGGATGTGAAACATCGGGAGCTTGAGATGTTGAGACAGCAGCCTAAAGAAGGATTCACTGCCTTCTTGATGAGATTCGAAGACAATACCGTCAAGATGGTAGATAGGACTTCAGAAGCAGAGCAGGTAGATATGTTAATAGAGAACTTGTCAAAGCCCTCTTATGATGTTCTTTACTATCAATATTTGTAAACTTTTGATGCCTTTATAGCCATTGGCACATAGGTGGAGAACAAAATTCTGAGAGAGGCCTAGTATCAAGGATCCTCCCAAGATGCAAGCAAGAACACCTGAGTCAAATGGGGAAAGGGTTCAGCAGTCAGTCTCATCAGCCATTTCTTCATAGCCCTTCATAATACAAGCAGATGCACCTACCCAAAAGGCTCCTCGCCTAAGAAAGCAGTTTCTTGATCTGGGAATGCCCTTAACAGTCGCATATGAGAAGTTAAAGAAGCAAGGATTGCTAAGGATAGTGGCTCCAAAAGTGATCAGCAAACCTCCTCCAGTGTGGTATGGGGATCATGAGTA
>NW_024868407.1:95159-113640 GCF_013358625.1 Macadamia integrifolia | reverse complement strand
ACATGGCCTTATGATATGTGCATGTACACGGCTGGGGTACACCCGTCTCATCTGGCACTGACTCGGACTTGTTTGGCCGACCTATGTTCAAAGTCACCCTCACCATCATGGTCCATAGGGAACCCGCCTTAACCCTCTTTGGTTCGGGTCCTGCATGGTTAAATTGGGTCAACCGTGTAAGTAAACCAGGTTTTAAATGTAGGGTATCACATTTACCCCCCCTTTTTGAAAATTTGGTAATCGAAATTAGCATACCTGGTTGTTCGAAAAGATGAGGGTACTTGGCTTGGATTTCATCTTCTATCTCCCAAGATAAGCTTCAAGTGAATGGTTAGCCCATCGCACCTTTACGAAGGGAATGGAGCGGTTGTGAAGGATTTTCACTTTTCGGTCCAAGATTTCAGCTGGCTATTCTCTATAGGTCATATCAGCTTCTAGATATTCTGGTTCCATGGGTAACACATGCGATGGATCGTGAATGTATCGCTTTAGCATGGATACATGGAATACATTATGAATATTTCCGAGCGAAGGTGGAAGAGCAAGCATGTAGGCTACTGAGCCAACCCGAGTCAAAATCTCAAATGGGCCAATGTATCTCGGGCTCAAATTACCCTTTCTATAGAATCTATGCAACCCTTTAGTAGGAGAAATCTTAAGAAACACCTTTTCTCCTGCTTGAAACTCAATGTCTTTCCTGCGGATGTCTGCATAGCTCTTTTGACGTGACTGAGCTACCTTAATCCTTTTTCGAATAACATCGACCTTGTCACATGTCATCTATATCATTTCGGGTCCTAACATTCGGTATTCGCCTACCTCATTCCAATACAGAGGAGTTCTACACTTCCTACCATATAATTCCTTATATGGAGCCATCCCAATTGTAGCTTGATAACTGTTGTTATAGGAAAACTCGATAAGGGGTATATATTCTTCCCAACTACCACACATTTCCATTGCACATGCCCTGAGCATGTCTTCTAATATCTGTATGGTTCGCCCTGACTGACCATCAGTCTGTGGGTGGAAAGTAGTACTTAAGTTCACTTGTGATCCCAAAGCATACTGAAAACTTTTTCAAAATCTGGAAGTGAACCTTGGGTCCCTATCTGACACAATACTCATTGGCACTCCATGCAAGCGCACTATATTATCCATATAAAGATGTGCTAACTTGGCCATAGAGAATTTGGTCTTGATGGGAATGAAATGAGCAGTCTTAGTAAGCTGATCAACTATCATCCAAATCGCATCCATCCCCTTAGGTGTCCGTGGTAGTCTGGTGACAAAGTCCATCGTAATCCTATCCCACTTTCAGTCTGGTATTGGGAGTAACTGAAGAGTACTATAAGGTCAATGCCTCTCAACTTTTACTTTTTGGCATGTAAGGCAAGTTGCCATATATAGGGCTATTATGGTTTTCATGTTTGGCCACCAGTAGTTTTGTTTGAGATCCTTATACATCTTTGTACTTCCTGGGTGGAGTGAGTACTCAGAGCTATGTGCTTCTTGCACTATCTTGTCTTGTATCTCCAAATCATTGGGCACACACAACCTACCTCGAAATAATAATACCCCATCGTTGGCTAAAACGAAATCCGGGTTATTCATTATTTGCTCTTGGATCTTAATTTTGATCAGTTGCAACTCAGGATCCAAAGGTTGTTTCATTATCGCTTCTTGCCTAATAGATTGATGCACCTGCAGAGCTGCCAGGGATAAAGTTAACCATTTAATGTTTTCTAGTTGATGTTCAAGCTCTAAGGTTGCTCCTTCATATAAGAGGGTTTCATCCATTAGCATCGCCTCTTGTACGAGTTATAGGCTGACTGCTAAGTATGAGAGTGACACAGTTTGTGCCTTCTTCCGACTCAACGCATCTGCCACTACATTAGCCTTGCCAGGATGATATTGAATGTCACAATCATAGTCCTTTATGAGCTCGAGCCATCTCCTCTGCCTCATATTCAAATCATTTTGGGTGAAAAATTACTTAAGGCTTTTGTGATCATTGTATATCTCACACTTCTCTCCATACAAATAATATCTCCAAATGTTTAGGGAAAAAATGACTGCGACTAGTTTTAAATCATGAGTGTGGTATTTCTTATCATATTCCTTTAGTTGTCGGGATGCATACGCTATCACCTTACTGCGTTGCATGAGAACACAACCCATCCCGACCTTAGAAGCATCAGTGTAGACTGTCATTCCACCTGTGCCTTCAGGGATGGTCAACACAGGGGCTGACACCAACCTTTTCTTCAATTCCTGAAAACTCTTCTCACATTCCTCTGTCCATTCAAATTTTACCCTCTTTTTGGTTAACTTAGTCATTGGTGCTGAGATCTGAGCAAAATTCTCATTGAAGCGCCTGTAGTACCCAGCTAAACCTAAGAAACTTCTAATTTTTGTAACGTTCTTGGGGTTTTCCCACTCTACTACCACTTTCACCTTATCAGGATCCACCTCGATTCCATCCTTAGACACTACGTGTCCAAGGAATCCAACTTGCTTAAGCTAAAATTCACACTTACTGTATTTAGCAAACATTATTGTTCTCTCAGCCTCTATAATTCCATCCTCAGGTGTTGAGTATGCTCATCTTCTGTCTTAGAGTAGATTAAGATATCATCAATAAAAATAATTACCCATTTATCAAGGACATCATGAAATACTCGATTCATTGGTTAACCCAAAAGATAACACTAGGAACTCATAGTGACCATACCGAGTCTTGAAAGCTATCTAGGGTATGTCACCGCTCTTTATCTTGAGCTGACAATAGCCTGATTTAAGGTCTGTCTTTGAAAATACATTTGCACCTTGTAGTTGGCAATAGATACCGATTCTTAATGGTTAGCTTATTCAATTCCCGATAATTGATGCACATACGCAAGCTGCCATCCTTCTTCTTGACAAACAATATAGAGGCACCCTAAGGTGAAACACTTGGGCAAATAAACCCCTTCTCCAATAATTCTTGCAACTGCATCTGTAACTCCCTCAATTCGGCTGGTGCCATCTTGTTTAGAGCTTTTGACACTGGAGTTGCTCCAGGAATCAAGTCTATGGTAAATTCTAACTCTCTATCAGGTGGTAGATGCATCAGATCATCTGAAAAGATGTCGGAAAATTCTTTAACCACCTCTACCTCTTCTAGAGGTGTAACCTTTGCATCAACATCAAGTACCGATGCTAAGTAACCCAAACATCCACTTTTCAACCACTTTACCGCTTGAAGAGCAGAGATGAGGACCTTTCTAGCCTGTTTTATTTTATCTGCTTGGTATACCAGTTCTTTCCCTTCATCATTTGTCACCCTAATTAATTTTTTTGGCACACATTACATTTTCCGACAACCAATCCATGCCCAGTATAACATCAAAATTCTATATGTTGAATTTGATGAGTTGTGCATTCAATTTCTTTCCACTGATTTTAACTGGGCATGGCCCATACACCTCCTTCAACTGTGTAACTTTACCTATAAGCATACTAACAATCATCTCATGATCTAATGTCCTGGGCGAGCACCAAGTTTCTTAGCAAATCGTTTAGATATGAATGAATGTGTAGCTCATGAATTAAATAAGACATAGGCTGGTATACCCGATATAGGTAGAACACCTAGTGCAATAATGCATATAAGTATAGCAGGTCATCAAAATTCAGCATAAGGAAAATCTTAAGCTAAAATGTACCTGCTACCACTTTCGTGCTAGCCTCAGCTTCCTTAGCTGATAAGGCATACATTCTTCCTTGAGGTTGATTCTCCCGAGTTAAGGGAGGTCTGTACCCAGAGGGCTGACTGGATGGTAAGGCTGGTCTGACTCGACAGTCTTTGGCATAATGCCCATAAGAGTGGCAATTAAAGTAACGGATCTGTGGCGCCAAAACTGGGGTAGGGCCCCTTTGTACTTAACCTAATGTAGATGGGGGATGGGGTGGCCTTGTGATTGTAGGCACCATACTAGTGTTCGGGCGAAAAGATGTAGAGCCAAGACCACCAGCTGGTCGAGGAAGGTAGCCAGATGGCCTATAGGGCTGTCTATGTACAGGCCCAGAACTATACGACCCACGATATACCTTGGATGAGTTGCCCATGTCCGGAAATGGATTAGTCCTCTTCCACAATCCAGGTGTGAGGGATTGTTCTCCCTTCTGCTTATCTTCCATGGTTTTGGCTTTTTGTGTAATCTGACCATAATCTGTCAAATCTTAGACCTTGAGCACTAACCCAATAGATGCCTTTAATCCCTTCAGAAACCTTGCAGCCTTTTCTTTAGCTGACCTCATATGCCTAGGGGAAAAATGGAACAAGCTTTCAAATTGCTGCTGATACTCAAGGATTGTCTTATTCCCTTGAGTCAAGGCCATGAATTCCGTCTCTTTACAGTCTTTGAAGCTATGAGGGTAATGGTTTGCCAAAAACAGCTCCTTGAACTGCTCTCATATGAGTTCTGGATGTGTGGTAAATAATATAGGCTTAGAGGCTTGCCACCAAGAGTTGGCTTCATTCTTGAGTTGCAGCCCTGTACAAATAAGCTTTTGTGCCTCAGTGCACTCAATTACCTCAAATATCTTTTTCAGCTCTTGGATCCACTGGTTTGGCTCTAGGGGATCACTCCCCACCTTAGAGAATACAGGTGGCAAGTTTCTCTTGAAAGATTCTACTACCCTTGTCGTATTATTCATCGACGGGTAATTGGGTGCATATATCGGATAGTAAGGGTACAGAGGGGGCACCATATATGGAGGAGTGCTGAGTGATGAAATTGGAGGTGTACCTCCAACTTGTGGTCCCATACCAGACCCTACAAGTGGGTCTTGTGGAGTAATTATTCGAGGATGTTGACCGGGTTGAGGAAGGTCAAACTGTTGCTGTATAGCAGCCATAAATGCCTACTGCTGTTGGAGCATTTATTACTAGAAGGCTTGCTATAACTACTGAACTATGGTCACAACATCACTCAGAGTGATGACAAGTGGAGGATCCGAAACTTTGGTTAAAGGTGGGTCCCTTTGTGCCACACCTTGATCAAGGGTTTCTTAAGATTGTGGAAGTGGGGTTTGCCCCACAGAGCGAGACCCTCGAGGATTTGGTGGTCGACCGATAGGATGAGGATCACGTGAGGTTCCCATGCATTGCTATCAGATCTAGTGCGTACCATCGTGTCCTTGCACCTGGATCATACCGTACACAAAACATTGGTTAAGTACCTTAGAATTTACATAAGCACATAATTATTTTCCATTCTATGACATAGCCCACGAAATCAATTTCACTCTATGGTTCACACACTCTTAGATTGACCTTAAACTCTCAACCTGGCCACATAATCATATGCCAAAACATGGGGTATTGTAGTGTATGATGTCTTGCATCCAGCCACAGCTTAGCCCCGAGAGTACTGTGTTAGCACTTCGACAAGTAGGACAGTGGTCCCGCTCCTTTTTTTTTAATAATGTATTATTATTATTTCTATTATTTTATTTATTTATTTTTATTTATTTATTTTATTATTAATTTTTTTCCCAACCGGTGGGCGGCCACCGGCAGGCGGCTCGGGTCAGGCCCGTCGATCCAACCCAAGGCGGACAATAAAGGGGATTTTAAGCCTCTTTCACTCATCATTTCTCCCATCTTCTACCTTGGCTCAACTCAGGGTGATTTTGGAGGGTTACTTGGCACATCCACTCACGATTTCACTCAACGATTTCACGGATTTTGAAAGATTCAAGCGCCTTTCACTCTCAAGTAAGTCTCTTCTCCATTTCTCTTCTTGAAACATATATTTTTGGTGTTGAACCCATTTATGCTTCCCAAAACTTGATTTTTTTCATGTTTCTTTTCATAGAATAATCATTCCATGAGAATATGATGCTTCCTTTGTGACTCATTCATAATTTTGGGCTTTACTACCCCATCTATGGGAGAAAATCCTAAACCGTGCCCTAATTTCTCCAATTTGGGGTTTTCTTCAATTTCTTCTCCTTTCTCCCCAACTAACAACTCAAATGGGATTTCTTATCCTTGATTTGCACTTATATTGTTGGAAAGATCATGGAAACTTGTATATGCTTGCAATTCCATCTCTTTTCTATGAAAATCCATCTCTTTTGTGTTAGGTTTCTTGAAAAGAAAAAAATTTCTGGGGTTTATATGATTCTATTTACTTCATCCCATACTTTGAACAACTTTGAATCACTTACCATTCCTTGCACCTCAATGTCATAATAGAAATATTTTGCATATTCTTGGTTGTATAATGATAGGCATTACTATCATTGACATGTAAGCTTCAAGTTCTACACTATTATGGGATTTTCATTCTCTTGGATTGAACTTGCACATTGAATTTGGGGGCTTTCCATCATTTGACACCAATTACCCCACTTGAGGAAATTCTTATGAGACTTTCCATCACTTCTTACTTGCCATGCTTTATACTCCTTTGTTACCTTTCTATTTTACAACATGCTAGTGGATGCCATGTTTGGGGATTTCCTTCTATTCATTTCTCCATGGCTTAACCACCCATCCTTTTATAATGATCCACATTATGTATTTAGGTGCATTTACATGTACTTGTTCACCCACCTGTTTACTTCCTTTGTCATGCAACACTCTTACTTATTATTGTTTCTTCTCTTTTCTTACTAGGATGTCTTCTCACAAGGGCAAGGAACCCACATTCTCTTCTAATAGACATAGGGCCACGACTTTAAAATGGAAGGGTGTAGGGACTAGTTCCCCAGCCCTTCATAAAAGGCAACAAGGACATGCCCCCATAGATCCTCTAGACTATGATGAGGGACTCTTCCAGAGTTTGAGGGCAGAAGCGAATTGGCAGACCTTTCTAAAGAAGTCTGTGATGATGGAGAAAATCGTGGTAGCTTGTGATTTCAACAAGATTCAACTGCAAGAGAGGTTTACTGCACTGGGTTGGCAGTCCATCCTTAATATTGACCGCCCATGCTATGAACACCTTGTTCAAAGATTTTATTATAATTTGGAGGTCTCTTACCAGTATGGGGAGTACTCAATCACCAGCATGGTGAAGGGGGTGAACATTCGTTTGACTATGGACACTTTTGCCAGTATTTTAGATATGTCATCAGTTGGGCATCAACTCTATAGGCCCCCATGGAGTAAGCCCATGGGCCCATCCTTAAGTTTGGAGATGCAGGACCACATTTACGAGACCATTAGTGGCAGCAAGGTGCGTCCGAATTTCAAGACGACATTCAACCTAGAGGCTCGTGTATTTTCTCGCTTGGTTCAGTTTAATTTGCTCCCTAGAGGAGGTCATAGGAACCAAGTTGGCTTCATGGCAGCCTACATAGCCTTCTGCATCGACAAGGCCTTGAAGGGAGGTGCCGAGCATTTATGTTTGCCCTACATTATACTTAAGACTATAGAGCATTATGCCACACATCCTGAGGATGGAGGTTTCCCATATGGTAGGACCCTCATCAGGGTTTTCGAGTTCTTTGGGGTGGATTTGAGTGGTGATGAGGGAAAGACTTCGGCGGAAAAATTTAGCAGGGAAAACCTATGCAGGATGGGTCTCCAAGCTCTTATGGATGTACCTTAGAAGGCAGGAGCTCAAGGAGGCAGGGACAGGGGGAATGTCCACAGGGAGGATGTCCACATGGAGGAGGAGGAAAATAGTGAGGAGGATGAGGATTATGTTCCTCAATTCGAGGAGGAGGACTTTCTAGACGAGGATATCCTCGAGGAGGAGCCGCTTGATTCGAGAGATGCTGATCCTAACTTTACTAGGGCTGCAGACCCATAGTATAGAGCCCCACCAGCTGAGAGTGGCTCATTTGACTTTGAGAGCATGATGACCAGCATGAGGGCCTTAAAAGATGGGCAAAATCAGCTTTTGAGAAGACTAGATGAGAGTGCTTCTAGAGAGGAAAATATCTTAGAAAGACAGGCTACATTAGAGAATTCCTTCCTAAGATTGAGCGAGGATTTAGACACAACGGCCAATACCATTTCAGTGGACTTTACCCGACTCCGAAGGGATGTGCACTAGTGAATGCAAGGTTTGATTACTACGATCGTCAGCTCAAAGTTAAATCGAGGCCTAGGAGAAATGGAGTAGTAGAGCTAGATGATGATGAGGGTCTCTAAGGACTTAGCTTGCCTATCTTAATCAGCTTTTACTTGTCTCTGTTGTTTATGTGTTTGTGGTGGACTATATATATATATATATTTTTTTTCTTTTTATACTTTTCTCTGTAATTTGGACTTGCTAGTATGGTGTTCTGATGTTGTTGGTGACTTTTAGTTAGTTATGTATGCTTGATGAACTTATTGTAATTTGGTTGTAACAACATTAGTTAGCCTTTGTTGATTATGCGTATATATGTATGTTGTCAATCAGGTGCTTCTATTTGAAAATTTTGAAAAATCTTGTTTTAGAGTTGTTATGCTACCGAAATTTTGTTAAATCTGTACTCGATGGGTTATGCAATTAGATAACTAATCTTTTATTTATTCCAAGCAAACTTTCTCTAATGCATGCCATGAAATGTAATAATTAAATGCAACCATTATTTTTTTATTTTTTGGCTTTTATTTCTTTAAAGTTTTTACATTTACCCAACCCTATTTCCTATTATAGATTCTATGGGGTCTAAATGGTATGTTGTGAGTGGATAGAGCATCATACTTTGATACCACTGTTGTCACACCCCGTCCACACAGAACCGGACCGATGATCGAGTTAACTCCGGTTAACCCAAACTTACCAGGATCATTTGATACAGTACCCCACCACAGCATACCCACATCTAAGATAAGTGTTCAAAAGTTCAGCAGATGACTTAAATTACCTGTAAATATCCCCAATATACTTGATACCCAAATTGTAGTATATAGCTAAGTACATGTGGGCCCGCAGACATGATATTTACACAAAAAGAATAACAATTTACGTATCACGTACATAAAAGGGGAGGTCATCAAAAGAATAAAAAAGAAAAATCATGTATGGTGTCATTACCGCGGTCCCACAGCACAGCCTTTGCACATACAATCTGCACCGTGCTCATACTCCTTGGGGACCCTCCAATCCTCAACGAAAAACTCGACAGTGGGAACTGACTCCTGTTCGTGTGCACGTGGGATGAGCTCACTACCTCAGTAAGTGAAAAGAAAGACCACACAAACAGCCACATCCATATGCACTATATGTTATATAATTCATTTTGAATCTTATCCACCTATACAACATTACTAAGTCTTAGGTTATGTGCTCCTCACAAGCACAGTGCGCGTATGCCCCAGGTACGAGTCACGAACTTCATCCCGCGATACACCCATAAGGTTATCGGAGAAGGCCCACCATGAGTTCTCAGAAAAGTAAAGCATGTCGACTACCAGCTCTCAACATAAAAGTAAATGACAGAAAAGTAAAGGTGATGACCCCAACAATTTAAAATTAGTATGATTAACCTTCTTGAATATACCACTGAGGTTGCCGACTGTCCTAATGACCAGTCGGGCGTATGTCTAACCACCACAGTGACCCGACAATCGCGACCACTGCTTCCCTCCAAGTGATAACCCAACACCTCAACCCCTGTTGGGAAGGGTCATAGCACAGGGAATGAAAATCCTAAACCGCATGCTCCTATATATCAAAGTACGATTGTATAGTGCCACTACGTCCCATACCACGAGCCACCAATGCACTTGTTGCCAAGCCGACTCGGCGTCTAGTCTAATAATGTATCATGCATAGTAATCCAACCGTTAATCATATAAACACATCAATCATTTAACATTGAGAATGTAAGGCACAACACACATTATAAATCATTTGTTTAGAATGCACAAGCAATACGTGAAAATGGCATACGAGGATGACTAATCTACACATAACCTGCATGATGATATGGCTAGTCTAGATACAATCTAATGATGCAAAACAAGTCTTAAAATAAATTCAAATATCCTCTCCCCACTTACCTGTTGGGTACAAAAGCTCACGTTCGGTACGGGTGAGATCCGGCATGAGAAATGTAAATTCTAGTGGAACCTATCATAAATGAATGAGGTTAGCATTTCACTACCATGGGATCAAAACTAACGATGTTTGATGTTTAAATGATGTTTAAAAATCCAACTGGTGGGCCAATAGGTGGGCCAGATAGCCCACCTGTCCTTTCCTGCAGGTCCAACAGGTGGGCCAGATAGCCCACCGGTCTAACCGGTTGGCCCCTCAGGTGGGCGGGTTGGCCTATCGGTCTTCTCCTGCCTATGAGGACTAAGGTGCTGCCCCAACAGGTGGGTGCCCTTAGGCAGGCGGCTTCGCCCGTCGGTCTTTGCCCACCTATGGGGGCGAAAACTGGTTTTCCCCCTTTGGAATGTTCCTCAACCTTGGAAAAACTAAATGGGGTTGTTCCAATCATATTTTTCACACATATAAGGTCTAATAAGATGATTCTAACCTAGATCTAAGTTAAATTTAAGGATTGAAAAGCAATCTTACCTTCTTTTCTCAAGTTCCAAAACCCAAAAATCACCTCTTAACTCAAGAAATCACCAATGCTTCTCAAATCTTGTAAACACTTCTTTAAACCTTCAAAATCAACACATAGACCATCTATTAAACCTTAGATTCATCATCTCAAGTGGGATTAACAAGATCTCAAGGAACGCTACCCAAATCAAGGGTTTCACTTGGGGTTTGGTGAAAGTTTAAGAAGTATAGCCTTCGCTCACCTCAAATCGTAGGTCTTCTGTTGGGGATCACTTTTCTAGTACCGGAATGAGAAGATCAAACCTCGGCATCACTTAAAATCATTTCTTCCTCCTTTTCTTTCCCTTTCTTCTTCTTCGTTCTCCTTTTCATCCTTTCTTTTCTCTCTCTTTTTTACTCTTCTCACCAACTCTTTAATGCATTAAATGAGAAAAAGGAAAAGACACAATAAGTACTATTTATACTAGAAAATATCTAGTAGCCACCTGGGTGGGTCACACAGGTAGGCAGGTTCACCTGCCTGTGACCGCCCACCTGTTGGTCGAAACTTAGCCAAACAATTAAGATTTCAATGGAATTCGACTCTCGACATGTATCTCACTCTCAGTACGAGATATATAATACATATATACTTTAGGATACGGCTACATACTAGTATTACCCATACATGGCCTTATGATACGTGCATGTACACGGCTTGGGTACACCCATCTCCTCTGGCACTGACTCAAACTTGTCTGGCCAACCTGTATTCAAAGTCACCCTTACCATCATGGTCCATAGGGAACCCGCCTTAACCCTCTCTGGTTCTGGTCCTGCATGATTAAACCGGTTCAACCGTGTAAGTAAACTAGGTTTTAAAAGTAGGGTATCACAGTGGGTATGTGGTCATGCTTGTGGGTGCAGCATGGCCGAGGTTGTGGGCCATTTTGGTTACCGAGGTTGTGGGAGATTTTGGTACTACATTCTCGATCGAGTATGATCGCCTTGTAATTGTGATTCATATCATGATAGATTGCATTGGGCTAGGAAAAATAACCCAGGGCACAGCTTGTCCAAGGTTGTGGGAGATTCCGGTAACCGATGTTGTGGGAGATGTCGGTACTACATGCCCATGAACTGAGACCATATGTGGTCATGCTTGTGGGTTCAGCATGGCCGAGGTTGTGGGTCATTTTGGTTATCGAGGTTATGGGAGATTTCGGTACTGCATTCTCGAGTATGATCACCTTGTAATTTTGATGTGAAATGACTTATGCTAGATTTTATTGGGCTAGGAAAATAACCAGGGTGCAGCATGTCTGAGGTTGTAGGAGATTTCGGTTACCAAGGTTGTGGAAGATTTCGGTACTGCTACCCATAAATTAAGAGAGTGTATGGTCATGCTTGTGGGTGTAGCATGGTCGAGGTTGTGGGTCATTCCGGTTACCGAGGTTGTGGGTCATTCCAGTACTACACTCTTAAGTTTGATCACACTTTGGACCTAGAATTTTTTATTTAGGATTGTTTGATAATAATTAGATCATGTCATTGCATTTATATTGATGTGGGTGGGCATGGATAAATTAATTATTGTATTTTCTTGGATTGTTATGATTGCTTATGTGTGTTACCCCTCACTTGGCTTCGTGGAAGCTCACCCCCGTTGTTGCCCATTTTTTTAGATGTTGATTTAGGTAATCTTACGAAAATGGTGGCTGAGGATCCAGCTCTCTACGGAGATGATCTCTGGGATGAGGAGTTGGTTATGCATGACGACAGTTGCGTATGTGATGATAGTGCATTCGGAGCACACTGAGGATGAGAGTACTATCTTCCTTTTGTATTTTTTGTACATATCAGATATAGCACTAAGGGCATAACTGTAATTAATATTACATTGTGAAAACATTTGGTTAAATATGATAAATATTATTAGACTCCACCAGTTATGTATATTTGACTCTTATTATTATCTTATGATAATAGAATCATTTCATAATTTGTGCACTTAAAGTACTGCATCATGGATCTTGGATGGATTGTGGACACGTGTGCATGTCCATGTCACTAGCCTTCAAGTGAGTGGAGGAGGGGTGTGACAATTGGTATCCAAAGGTTATGCACAAGTAGAAGGCATCGACTTTGAAGAGACCTTTATTGTAGTTGCAAGAATAGAGGCTATCAGATTGTTCCTAGCTTTAGCAGTGCATCAAGGATTCAAACTGTATCAAATGGATGTCAAGTCAACATTCTTAAATGGAATGTTGGAGGAGGAAGTCTATATCAAACAACCAGATGGATTCTAGTTGGGTGCAGATCCTACAATGGTGTGTAGTCTAAAAAAAGAACTATATGGACTGAAACAAGCACCGAGAGCATGGTATTCGCGTTTGGATACCTATCTATGTCAGTTGGGATCTAAGAAAAGATTCGTTGACAACAATCTCTATATCAAGTCCAAGAGCAATAGTCAAATAGTAGTGGTAGTCTACATTGATGACATCATTTTTGGAGGCCATAGGGACGAGTTATGCAAGGACTTTGTAGAAAGAATGCAAATTGAGTTCGAGATCTCCATGATTAGTGAGTTTTCTTATTTTCTTGGTTTGTAGATACGTCAGTTGAAAGGTGGTATTTTTATTTCTCAGACCAAATATATCAAAGAGACACTCAAGAAGTTCATGATGGAAGACTACAAGCCGGTTAGTACACCTATGATGACAGGATGTAAGCTAAGTAAGGATGATGAGTCACCAACAGTTGATCAAACAATGTATAGATCTATGATTGTAGCTTGTTGTACTTGATTGCATCACGATTGGACATATTACAAGCAATATACATGGTTGCACACTATTAAGCCAGTCCAAAGGAATCACATGTTGTAGCGGTGAAGCGGATATTTCTATATCTTAGAGGGACGTTGGAACATGGCTTATGGTACCCCAAAGGTGGTGATTTCACACTTACTGCATACTCAAATATAGATTGGGTAGGCAATGTAAATGATCGTAAGAGTATGAGCGGTGGAGCTTTTTACTTAAGCAATAGTCTAGTTGTGTGGCACAGTAAAAAGCAGGATTCAGTGTCTCTATCTACTGCAGAAGCGGAATACATAGCGGCGATGAAATGTTGTACACAGATTTATGGATGCTACAGATGTTGGAAGATCTATGTGTTGAGCAAGCCTCTTTCCATTTTTTGTGATAACACAAGTGCTATTAGCATCTCAAAAAACCTGTCATGCATTATTGTATGACTCATATTACAATTAGGTACCATTTTCTACTGGAAAAAGTCACTAAAGGTGAGGTTCAACTTGACTTTGTTCCAACTACAGAGCAGGTTGCAGACATATTCACAAGACCATTACCCAAGGATACCTTTGAGCATCTTCGTAAAAAATTGGGTGTAAATATCTTTTCCCATCATTAAGGCGCTTAGGCGCATGGGAAAGGGGGAGCTCGAGCTTATTCCTTGACGTTTTTGCTCTTCCACTTCTGTTGGTGAAGTTTAAATCCCAATGTATGGTACCATCCTTTGAAATAGTTGAAAAGGGGAGAAAGATCAACTAGAAGGAGTTTCTTTGAGCAAATTTTATTTCAACGCATAGGATTGGAAAGATGCGGTGGGCACTCCTATGATTGTTTGTTGCTCATAATTGGCCCTTATGGTTAGATATGTTGCCACCAATTCCAAAGGGGGAGTTTTTTTATCTATGTGTTGAGTAACATATTTGCAACACATGTCTTATTGTAATTGGTGCCAGCACAAGTGCCAAGATGTCTACATGGTTTAATGCGGTTCAATTTCAATGGTTCAAATCGAGCTACTTCATTTAATGGGCCAAGTTGATATTTAGTTGACATTGGTTCAATCATATTGTATTGAATTATCTTTGGTTCATTTATATGGTTCAGCAACACACTAGTGGATTGATGAGATCAGCATATGGGTCACCAGAAGAAGAAGGTAAGTTCTATCTCAAGAAGGTGGGTCTCGGTTACCTATTTTTGTAGCACACTTTGCTTATGCATGATGATGTCAGCATAACACTATCAGCATGATTAAAAGTTAATATGATGAAGGCTTCTTGTATGGACAGCAAAGGTTTCCTTAAAAGAATTGATAATGTGTCAAATGGTGTTGATATAGTGCAGCATGGTGTATGCAATATTTGTGGGCAACAACTGTATCAAATTAAAGTGCTCAGATTGTAATAGAATCCTCTTCCTCAAGTGTGGATAGCAAAGCAAGCAACATGGAATTTTTTATTTAGTGCGTGAAGTCCATAAGAGATAGGAAGTAGAAGTTCCGTCTAAAAGTGACTACTACTCGAGAATTCTTGTACATTGCTGCTGTCTTGTTCCTATTGGCTGCAAGATGGGATATAAGATTCCTGAATCGTATGGTATCTCTTATGCAACATAAGAGAAATGGGAGAACTTCCGAGATAAGAAGGAGGTTACTCTTTTTGAGTTAAACTAGGAATCCTTATGCATAGAACCTTCTATAAATAAAAAAAGGGAAATTCTTGATATACATGGCAAAGTGTCTACTTTGTTGAAGATATCAAATATGATACGGGTTCCTTGTGCGAGTCCAACGACTTCTGTTCAAGTACTATAAAATCTATATTTTATAGCAAGTTTGTGTGTGGTGCAACAATTCTGAGAGAGAGGTTCGAGAGATAACTATTGCAAATTTATGAGTGTAATAAGGCAGCCCGCTAGGAGAAAAAGAAAATTGCGTACTATTTGAAGATCCGAAGGAGAACGATGCTAATGCTGCCGCATTGCACATAATTACTATAGTCTATTTTGAGGAGATCATTGTTACTGTTACTGTTACTGTGTGTGAGGTTAGCGGCCGAAATTTCTTCCATTCTTCCCCCTTTTGTGAGGGAGGAAAAAGAGAGACTTTTTGTTTCGGCCCTCTCTCCTCTCTCTCTTTCTTAGGGAGGGGTGTGTCGTGTGCGCGTACCCATGGCCCTTGCACCTCCGCTCAGAGATACGTGGGGGCCTATTTGGCAAGAGTATAAAGGTCGTCATTGAGACGGGTATTTGATGATGGTCCAATACGGAGGATTGAGATCATACAAAAGGGGTTTGGAGTCGCCACCTAGGATTATGGGCCTAGGCCTAGGGGTGGGCTCAATTCCAAAGAAAAGGACCCAAATATTGGTCTAGTCCAGATATTTAGGTTACGTGTCAGGTTGTAGAGTTGGGAAGGAGTTAGGCACCCAATCTACCCGGTTCAACCAGTCTTCTTACTAGATGCTTGAGAACGAATATTTTCCACAATTATTCATATTCCACATGTATGGCTAAGTTATCACACATATATATATTAACTTAATTTAATTAATTTTGTACACTAAAACAAGGTCAATAAAAAGTCTACATCATGCTAATTCGGGTGAGAGATTATACCTGGGCTTGACTCATGTTTCGGGTCAAGAGGGGTGGACACCCGATTAGTGCTCATACAAAATTTCTTATGGATTCACCCGGCTCAAGGGAAGATGGTTTTGACCTCCAGTTTTTATTTTCGAGAGATGCTGACTGTGGTAATATTCGGACAAAGTTTCGGCTAGGAACGGTTACTTTCGGATTTGAATTTCGACAGAGTTTCAGCTAGGGAAGGCTACTTCTAGGCTTAGGCTGAGGTGTTACTTCGGCAGAGCTTCCGCTAGGGAGGGGCTACTTCCAAATTTTGGCTAAGGTGGCACTCCTGCAGAGCTTCCGATAGGGATAGGCTATGGGAGAATTAGGCTGAGGTGACGCTTCGGTAGAGATTCCATTGGGGATATGTTATAAGAGGACTAGGCTGAGGTGACACTCCAGCAGAGCTTCCGTTGGGGATAAGCTATGGGAGGGCTAGGCTGAGGCTTGAAAAAAATTGAATGATTGAAGAACTTCGAAGGCCCAAAGAACCTCAGAGGGGGGAAACGAGAGTAGAGTTTCTCTGACAAGGAATGCTTACTTGGAAAACTTTGGATAATTGAAGAACTTTGAAGGCCTAAAGAACACTTTAAATTTTATGAAGATCGTATCGAAGACTTGAAGAACTTCAAAGGGAGGGGAGAAAGGGGTAGAACTTCTCTACAAAGGGTGCTCACTAGAAGGCTTGAGTGTGTAAAACCAAAGGGAATGGGGTATTTATAGATTTTTTGGGTCAATGGGGTGAAAGATGAATTTCCTTGGCCAATGGGATGAAAAGATGTTTTTCTAAGCCAATGAGGTGAAAAGATGCTTTTCTTGGCCAAGGGGGTGAAGGATGTGATTTTTTGGTCAACGGGTGAAAAAGATTCTTTTTTGGTTAATTGAGTGAAAAAGATGCCTTTTTTTGCCAATGGGATGTAGGGGTGTAGGGTATATGCTAGCAAGGGGCAGGGTATGCAAGCGGGTGAAGAGGGAATCTCATCAAAAATTCGATCGTCGGAGTGGGGGTGTCGATCGTCAGCAGGGGTGAGCAAGGCCATGGGTACAGGGTGCAGGGCGGTATGACAAGGCTTGGGGCCGCATGTCAGGGGGCGGGGCTGCGCGTAGTGAAGGGTGGGGCACACATGGGCGGGGCTAACGGCTCACGTGGGCAGGGTTTGGGCGCGTACAGGGGGCAGGGCGGGGCTAGGGCCTCGCATGGGCAGGACTTGGGTGCACAAGGCTAAGTGTGGGTATGCATGGTGCTCGTATGAGCAGGGTTTGGGTGCTTGTATGGGCGGGGTTTGGGTGCTCATGGCTAGGTGTGGGTGTGTATGCTCTATCTTATGAGAATGATTGTGGGAGATCTGACGGTCTGATTTTGATGTACCATATATCATTGGAATCATGATTTTAAGTACTATTTATTTGTATGGTCACTTTGGACCGTATTCCTTCGTATATGAGAAGTCATAATTGGACCCTTCTTTTCTCCTGCATGGGGTTTCTAGGGTTTTTGGGTAAATATGGAGTGTTTTAGGGTTGGCTTACTTTAGTCAATTGTCATCTCTGTTGATTGAAAACCAGAGGTTGCATCCACGATCCATAAGTTATAATAGCCAAGGGAGGGTGATAAAATTCGGTGTCTATAGAATGCCCCTCTTTGGCAGAGGCCTCTGCCTACAACCGAAGGGAAAAAAAAAAAAACGACCATATTTTATCACCCAGAGCATGTATTTCCATCATCTTGCTCAAGGACAATGGAGGTGCAAATGCAACAGGTAATATCTTTTAACTACTCAAAAATTAGGATCTTACCTTGGCCATTGATTATAGGAAAGAGATCCACTTCTCTTTAAATCCTACAAATGAGGTCAGTACTTGTCTCCCTAGGCTAGATCTTTCGAATCAATTTCAACTATATGGTCTCTAGGCTGGGTTCGAACCAATCTAGGTTATTTGGTCTCTAGGGTAGGTCTTTCGAACTAGTCTGGGCTATCTGGTCTCCAGGCTAGGTCTTTCGAAGTAATCTGGGCTATCTGGTCTCTAGGCTGGGTCATTCAAACCAATCTGGGCTATCTGGTCTCTAGGCTGGGTTTTTTTTTTTTAACCAGTCTGGCCATCTGGTCTCCAGGTTGGGTCTTTCAAATCGTTCTGGGCTATCTGGTCTCTAGGTTGGTTCTTTCGAACCAATCTGGGCTATCTGGTTTCTAGGCTGGTTTTTTCGAATTGGTCTATGCTATCAAGTCTCCAAGCTGGGTCTTTCGAACCAATCTAGGCTATTTAGTCTCCAGGCTAGGTATTTCGAACCAATCTGGGCTATCTGATCTCTAAGCTGGGTCTTTTGAACTAGTCTGGGCTATCTGGTTTCTAGGCTGGTTTTTTCGAATTGGTCTATGCTATCAAGTCTCCAAGCTGGGTCTTTCGAACCAATCTAGGCTATTTAGTCTCCAGGCTAGGTATTTCGAAACAATCTGGGCTATCTGGTCTCCAGGCTAGTTTTTTGAACCAATCTGGGCTATCTGATCTCTAAGCTGGGTCTTTTGAACTAGTCTGGGCCATCTGGTC